>NC_142952.1:31972191-31979691 GCF_046866305.1 Octopus bimaculoides | reverse complement strand
ACGCACTGGTCGATGTAATTGAATAGTCCCCTCCCAACAAATCTCAGGCCTTGTGCCTTTAGCAGAAAGGATTATCACGTGTGGCTGTGTTGTTAAGGAGCTTGCTTTCAAACCATTGTGGTATTGGGTTCAGTCCCAATATACAGAACTTTGAGCAAGAGTCTTCTGTTATAGCCCTGGGCTGGATCAAGCCTTATAGGTGGATTTTGGTAGAAAGAAACCCATCGTGTGTGTGTACTGTCGTCTTGACATTACGTGAGAGCTGTAAATGAGCATCCCTGTCATACAAGCCAAGTTGTTTTACACCTATTACACTAATTTTTGTTTCGTTTTTGAGCTCGGGTCAAACGCTTTAGTTTGACCGTTTGTTTCCTGTCTTCTGCGAAAAACATGTCTGACCATCTTTTTATCTTTCAAGTCACTGGACTGCGACCATGCTGGGGCACCACTGTGTAGAGTTTTAGTCGAACAAATTGTACTCATTTTCTTCTTTACTTATTTTTAAAAAAGTTTCGTTGAATTCTTTCGTTCTCTTTTGCCGAACCTCTAAGTTACAGGGATGTAAACACGCTAACACCTGCTGTCAAGTGGCGGCGGGAGATAAATGCAGCTTGGCCACAGTCAAAATGGCTGAAACAGGTCAACGAATAAAAGAATATTACAACTCTTGTTTCGATTCTGTGTAGCAGCTATCTGTCTTATAAGATATTTTCACAGCTATCCTGCTGTGTCCGAGGTTTCCTGTCCCGTAAAATACCAACCAAGTCATTCGGTGTTTGGGTTTCATAATGGAGGCAAAATACACTATCGAAGGGAGGTAACTCTATGAAATCAATAATTACCTCATCGATATTTGGTGAATGGAAACTGCGGAAGCTTGTGTGTGTGTTGTAATATTTATTTATCCTGAGATGCAGAGATTTCCTAGTAACTCTTCCCTATAACCTCTGCAATTGCTATTGTCCACAAAATGCTTATGAAATTAATTAAATATTAATGAATTTCCTAATTTGGTTCACCAATAATTAACACATTAATGTATAAAATTTTAATTCGCATTTTATAATTATCCTTTTTGTTATCAAATTTCTATTGAAATACGTTACCTTTGTTTCAATTAATTTTGAAAATAATGAAGAATTTAATAAATTAACTTTGTCATTAATAAGCTGGTGTTTGGGACATCATCATCATCGTTTAACATCCGTTTTCCATGCTAGCATGGGTTGGATGATTTGACTGAGGACTGGTGAACCGGATGGCTACACCAGGCTCCAATCTGATTTGGCAGAGTTTCTACAGCTGGATGCCCTTCCTAACGCCAACCACTCAGAGAGTGTAGTGGGTGCTTTTATCAAATTTTTATGGCTGGTTTTGACTTCGGTTCCAGGGGTGATCTTATATGGGATGGATTCAAAAAGAATCAAGTTTTCCACTGTACCTACTTTGGAATCTAGTTTCCAGACATAATGTTAAGAATTTCCCTTTGTAATTATGAGCTTCTGGGTTTGTGTTGTCCACCGTAGAGCATCTTGGTCAAGTGTCTTTAGCCTTTGGGTTACTCTAAACCTTGTGAGTGGAATTGGGTCGATGGAAACTTTGTAGTATTTCTATTAAATCAATTCTGTTGGTAGTAAGTCTCCTGGTCAGTGAATCTTCTGGTCATATTGCCTCTGGAAATGCCTTGTCACACTCGACTGATAGACTAAGTACTAGGCTTTGAAAACAGATAAGCCCCGGGGTCAATTTGTTTGACGAAGCCCATTAAGGCGAGAATTACAGCTACCGTTTCTTCTATCCAGAGTGTCTGTCACATTACCCTGAATGAACAGATGGCAAAACATTGTGGGTCCTTTTGTCATGCAGGGCACAGAGTAGGAAACTTGTGCTGGTGTCACAATAAAATGCAACTGGTACACTCTTGTAAAGCAGATTGGAGGACAAGCAGAGGCAGTATAGGGTTAAAAGGACCCTTAAATCTAATGACTGAAACAACAAGTATATATATATATACATATATACACACATCTTGGGTGTCTTCTACTTTCAGTCCAGGCTATTCAAAGCCTTGTGTGTGGATTTGGTAGGTGGAAACTAAAAGAAGCCTATTGTGTGTGTGTGTCCTTGACTCGACATCGTGTGATAGTTGTAAATGTGCATCAACGTAATACAAGTGAAGTTGTTCATTTTGAGTCTTCTATGAAGAAAAAAAAAAACCAAACAAGCACCCAATTAACACTGTAAAGTGGTTGGCATTAGGAAAGGCATCGTCATAGAAACCACGCCAAAGATGACATTAGGGCCTAACGCAGCTTGTTGGTTCCCTGTCAAACTGTCCTACTCATGCCAGCATGCAAAGTGGACATGAAGCCTTTAACTTTTAAACTGGCCAGATCTAACCTCTCACAGCTACTCTACAATGTTAGTCTAAAAGATATACAGCCATGTAATTGAAATCTCAAGGCTACAAGATAATGTTGGATTAACTCCAAACAATGTGGATAAATCTTACGTTTGATAGAATAATCTGAATGCTAGAAGGGCTAAATGATGATGATGGTGATGATGATATCTTTCATCTTTTACTTGTTTCAGTCCCCTTTGACTGTGGACATGCTGGGGCGCTGCCTTGAAGGGTTTAGTTGAATAAATCGACCTCAGGATTTACTTATTAAAGCCTGGTGCTTATTCTATTGGTCTCTTTAGCTGAGCCACTAGGGTTCGGAGATGTAAACACACCAACACCGGTTGTCAAGTGATGATGGGGGGGGGGGAACAAATGCAGACACACACACACACAAATACATACATATATATATATATATATAGGATGGGCTTCTTTCAGTTTCCAAATCCACCCACAAGGCTTTGATCAACCCAGGGCTATAGCAGAAGACACTTGCCCAAGGTGCCATGCAGTGGGACTGAACCCAGAACCATGTGGTTGGAAGGCAAGCTTCTTACCACACAGCCACATCTGCATCTTTGTACATAAAATGAAAAAGAAAAGAACAATTTGCTTTTAATTCAAGGTTTTTTTTTTGTTTCTTTAATTCAAGGAAAAGTTGGTGAAGGGAGGGGGGTTAGGGTTAGATGGGGAAAGAGCGAGGGGTGGGGGCATGGAATATCGGATGGGTGGGTGGGAGACCAAAACATGAAGATGGAAGAGGAAGCGGAGGTGGAGGAGGAAACAGAAAGCAAAAAGAAAAAAAAAAGACAAATATGTCTGCAATGTAACATTTAAAAGGTGGGAGGGTGGGGGTGGGGGTGGGCGGGTGGTTAGAGACACATCTCCAATTACAACAATGGGAATTTTTAACCAACTACAATGAAAATAATAATAATAATAATAATGGTTTAAAATTTTGCCACAAGGGCAGCAGTTTTTTTTTGGGGTGTAGGAGATATAAGTCGATTATATCAGTCCCCAGTGCATAACTGGTACTTAATTTATCAACCCCCGAAAGGATGAAAAGCAAAGTCAACCATGGCAGAATTTGAACTCAGAATATAGTGACAGGCGAAATACCGCTAAGCATTTCGTCCAGCGTGCTAACGATTCTGCCAGCTCGCCGCCTTCAATAATAATAATAATAATAATAATAATAATAATAATAACCGTTTCTCACGTAAGCACAAGGCCACAAATTTGAAGGAAGGTGGTCAATAAAATTGCAATCCTCCAATCCACTTTTCCACAGTATGTGACATACATTTTTTTTTTATTGACCGTAGTCCCCACTCCTGCCCCTCACCCCTTAAGATGAAAGGGGAAAAGTTAACCTTGGCAGGATTTGAACTCAAAATGCTCAGAGCTGGAAGAAATGCACTGGAAGCATTTTTTGTCTAATGCGTTAATGGTTTTGCATTACATAATAATAATAATAATAATAATAATAATCCTTTCTACTATAGGCACAAGGCCTGAAATTTTGGGGGAGGGGAATAGTCAATTACATCAACCCCAATGTTCAACTGGTGCTTAATTTAGCGACCCCGAAAAGATGAAAGGCAAAGTTGACCTTGGTAGAATTTGAACTCAGAACATAAAAACGGACGAAATGCTGTTAAGCACTTCGCTCAGCGTACTAACAATTCTGCCAGCTCACTGCCTTCATAATAATAATAATAATAATAATAATAGTAATCCTTTCTACTATAGACACAAGGCCTGAAATCGTGGAGGAGGGGGCTAGTCGATTACATCGACCCCGAAAGGATGAAAGGCAAAGTTGTTCTCAGAACGAAGCGACAGGTGAAATACAATATCGTTAAGCATTTTGTCCAGCATGCTAACGATTCTGTCAGCTCACTGCCTTTGTAATAATGATAATGATAATTCTTTCTATGAAAAGCACAAGGCCTGAAATTTTGGGGGAGAGATTATTCAATTATATTAACCCCTAGTACATAACTGGTACTTATGTTATCAACCATGAAAGGGTGAGAGGCAAAGCTGATCGTGGAAGAATTTAAACACGGAATGTAAAGACAGATGAAAGGCCTCTAAGCGTTTTGTCTGGTGTGCAAATAATTCTGCCAGCTTGCCACATTAATAATAATAATAATAATAATAATGATGATAATAATAATAATAATAATAATAATAATAATAATAATAATAATAATAATAATAATAATGGGCTCTTCTCCTTGAAGACAACATATGAGTGTTCAGTTTTTGCTGAACGATCTGCACAGATGATTTGTTTATAGTGATCAAACGTTATGTGCCGTACATCAGCTCACTCCCCTCAATCAAATCGAGATTGCCTGTACAGGTGCACAAGTGTGCCACTCAGTCTCGGAACCAAACCTATGATTTAGCGATTGTGAGTGCTAATACCAAACCATTAGGCCACAAAACCCTCTCTACTATAGGCACAAGGTCTGACATTTTGATGGGAGGTGGGGTCTTCTTGGTTGCCTCAACACCAAAAAGACGAAAGATAAAGTCAACCCAGGTGGAATTTGAACTCAGAATGTTAAGGCGACAAAATGCCGCTAAGCATTTTGTCTGGGGTACTAATGATTCTGCCAGCTCACACCATTCTTAGATAATAATAATAATAATCTTTTCTACTATGGGTACAAAGCCCGAAATTTGGAGAGGGGGGGGATAGTGGATTACATCGACCGTAGTATGTAACTGGTACTTAATTTATCGCCCCCCCCCCCGAACGAAAGGCAAAGTCAACTTTGGTGGAATTTGAACTCAGAATGTAAGGACAGACGAAATTCCGCTAAGCACGCCAGGCAAAATGCATCGTGGCACTTTGTACGTCTGCACATTCTGAGTTCAAATCCCACCGAGGTCGACTTTGCCTTTCATCCTTTCGGGGTTGATAAACTAAGTATCAGTGAAACACCAGGGGTCGATGTAATCGACTAGTCCCCTCCCCACTAATTCCAGGCCTTGTGCCTTTAGTAGAAAGGATTGTTACTAATAATATAAGCACAAGTCTCTACAATTCTTTTTTAGTGCCAGACTTCAGTTGATTAGATCAACAGCTTTCCTCCCGTAAATTCCATCCCCATTGGTGACCGCTTCTTGTTTTATATCGACCAAGGAATGGATGAAAGGGTAAAAGCTTCACCCAGGTGGGAACCGAAGCCAGAATATTAAGAAACAGGCAAAAATTCAATGCAAAAAAAAAAAAAAAAAAAAAAAAAAAGAAAAGAAAATGCATCACAAAGCATTTTGAATAACGCTCCACTGGGCCTGTCAATGTATGATTTTGACAATAACAACAATAACATGATGATGATGATGATGGTGGTGGTGATTTTTGACTATGGTACAGGAACATAATGCTTTTATTTTAGGGGGTAAATGAAAGGAAAAAAAAAAAAGGCAATGAAATGGATCTCAATATATGACTGGTATTTTGATGACACAGCAAGGATGAACGGCAATGTTGACAATCGGGGCTTGGACTCAGAAACAGCTAGAACAAATACTGTACCATGTTTCGACCCATGTTTTAATGATACAGCTCTTTCCCAAATATAAAACTGATCTTGGCAGAATTCGAACTCAGAACAGCAAAAGACAAAATGCTGCTAACGACTTTGCCACGACACCAGTAATTTTGATGGAAAGTGGTTCCATTGACACTAGAGTTTAATTTCTACTTATTTTATAGAAGCCCTGTAAGGATGAGAAGCCAAGTTGACCTCGGCAGAATTTGAACTCAAAATGTTATGATAATAATACTTTAAAACATTTCAAAGACTGGAAATCTCCAAAAGTTGAAGATCCACAATGCCCCAACATTTCCTTCATATTTGTTAAGTATGAGGCTGAGTAAAAAGTAAGCAATGTTTTGAAACATGAAATTCATCACAATATATTTCAACAATGTGGGACATTTTATTCATCAAAGTACTATTACAATCAACACATTTTTGCCAACGAGTTACAAGTTTGTTTATTCCGGTAACATAAAAATCTGGAGTTCTGGAATTGATGAACTCTTTGAATGCACTTTCAGCATCGATTTGATGTTTTAACTCTTTCTCTCGAAGGAAACCATCAAGGTGCTTTCAAAAGTGGTACTGGATAGGAAAAAGGTCTGGGGAATAAGCTGGGTGGGGAAGAACTTCATAACCAAGTTCCCTCAACTTCTGGAGCGTCATTAGTGAAACGTGTGGTTGAGCATTGTCATGAAGAATGATTGGCTCTTTTCTGTTGACCAGTCTAGGATGGTGGAGCAGCAGTTTTTTGTTCATTTTGGGAATTCCATGGCAATGTTTCTGCAGTAATAGTTTTTCTGGGTTTTAAGAAGTTGTAGTGGATGAGTCCAGCAGTACCTCACCATACAGTCAGCATAACCTTCTTTTTGAAGAGCTTGGATTTAAGGAATGTTTTCGGTGCTTCATTTTGGTCCAACCACTGAAAAACGTTTTTTTATTATTGTACAGAATCCACGCAAGTTACAATATAGTCTAGAAACAGATTTGCCTGGTTACGGAGAAGCGATGAGCAAATTTCATATCTGCGCATTTTCTGATTTTCATACCAATCGTGTTTTACTCATTTGTTGAGCTTTTTGATTTTCCAATCACATGCAAATGGTTGCAGGCAATTTTCTAGCTAACTTGAAGTTCTTTTGCCAGTTCTCGAGTGGTTTTACATGGATCTTTCTCAACGACAGTCTTTAATTGACCGTCATCACTGGCAGATGGAGGTCCAATATGCTCACAATCTTCAAGGCTCAGGTCTCCACTGCAAAATCGTTTAAACCATTTTCGAGCTGACCACTCACAGGTCATTTCCTCACCAAACGTTTCATTGATATCGTGAGCAGTTTCAGCTGCTTTACGTCCGTTTTTGAAGTCGAATAGCAAAATTGCTCGAATATCGCACTTTGACAGTTCCATTTCAGAAGACTGTAACAATGGTGAAAAAAATTTCAATGTTAATTAATTGATGCATTTGTATTATCAGACAACTGCAAAAAAATGTTTAAAAAAAATTCAAAACTGCAAAAATCCGAT
>NC_142952.1:31959691-31964691 GCF_046866305.1 Octopus bimaculoides | reverse complement strand
CAGCTGGGACCCTCGTCATTGTAACCGATGGAGTGCTCATATATATATATATATATATATATACACATATACATACACACACAGACATATGTATAATGTACATTGTTTTATGCATTTCAGCCCAAGGGCTGTGGCCATACGTGTATAGGCATGTATATATATATATATATATATATATATATATATATATATATATATGCACACATACATATGTATATACATATATACACATTCACATAGGTACGCACTACTGCACAAACATATACCACAACAGGCCAATACTTACACACAATACTCCAGGCATTCATTCAGGAATGAAAACACACACACATATATATATAGTATAACAGCCTCTATATACTTCCAACACAAGCTTGGAAAAGCAAGTGTGTACATAATGTAGAGAAATTCAAACTCATTTCTGGAGTGTTTCTTTGAGACAATTCGAGGCCAGCAACTTTTCAGAGTAAATTACTTTAATTCATTTACATGAGACATATGTTTACCCACATCAGTGGGTAACTGCTCTTTATTTATGGGTTAACAAGAATACCAATGACTTTGTATAAAGAGGGATCTCTTAGCAATTTTCAAACCTACTACATGAGAACGCTGGTACTTGTCCCCACTTTGGATGAGAATACACGAAGTTACACAAGAATGTACGGGATTTCGATAGGCCAGAAAATTAAGAGACCTTTCTTTCTATGAAACCATTGTTAACTCACAAGAATGCCTGTGTTAAAGTTGTGTAAAGGGAGATAATTATTAAATCTACACTATCTTTCTCTCTCTCCACACACACACACACATTAAAAGCAATGAGCAAAATTATTTATGGTGAAAGCGTATGGAATTGGTAGGGTACTTTACAAAAACACCTCCTCACCTATAGTCATACATACATAGATACACACACACACACACACACACATGCAATCATACCTACATAGATGGATACAACCCACACACACACATAAAAAAAGGAATTGGAATTTTTCTGGAGAAGAAAATGTTCAGAGGTTGTTGTAGTCACAGTTTTTGTTACAAAATCAGAAAAAAAAAATCTATCACTGAAAGGAGGATTTTTAAAGGAAAAAAAAAGAAAAAAAAGAAAAGCAAACGAAAAACCCAAAGTTTCTACCCGGAGAAAAATACTGAAGCAGGTGGGGGTGAGGAGGGGAAGAATTTGAGACATGGTGTGGCTATAAGAGCGGGAGCGGGGAGTAGTAAGAGTTGTGGTGGATGTGTGAGTTGCATTGCAGATGGCGTTTGTTGTTGTAGTTGTGGTAGTGGCGATATGGTGGTGGTGATGGGAAGGGAGGAAGGGGAATGCGAGATGTGGGTGGGTCAGGGGGAAGGGCGGTGGTGTTAAGATGATGGGGAAAAAAAATATATAAAATGGGGTGAGGGATAGGGGACACATGTGGTGGGAATGTGAAAGGTCAGGAAAAAGCAGGGGCAAAGTCAGATAGAGGAGGAGGAGGTGGAGGAACGAGGGGGGATACCGGGTGGGTCAAAGGGTTAAATTAAAAATTGTGCAAAATTAATAAATAAAGGTTATTTGTTTTTCCATTTTTTTTGTTTTTTTTTTGTCTCGTATAAAAAAAAATTAAAAATTGTCGATATGGTAGTGTTGGTGGTGGTGGATGATGTGTCCTGCTGGTGGCGGATTGGTAATGCGTTGTTGTTGTTATATTGGTCGTGTAGTGTTGTAGTAGTAGTAGTAGCATTAGTATGTTGTTGTTGTTGGTGATGATGATGGTGATGATACTGCTGCTGTAAAAGTCGATACCACAGATTTCGTAACCACCTTTTTTTTTTTCCTGGTCTTTTCTTTTATTAGTTTTAGCTAGAGGCCGTGGCCATGCTGGGGCACGGCCTGTTTGCTTTTTTCTCTTTGCCCCTCCCCCCACGTTTCCCCAGCATCTCGCAGCCGTTTGACATTTTTTTCTTTCTCCATATGACCTTCATAAGTAAGGTCATCATATATGACCTTCTTCTGACCTCCGTGCCTCTGCTGTGGTGGTCAGTCTCCCCATCTTGCTTTCCCCTCTCCCCTCCGTGACCTTTCTATGCAGTCTCTCTGCAACAACCTCTATTCAACACAATGACATCCATATAACAAGGGAGATAACTGACCCTCCACTCTGTTCCACTGCCCCACAAGACTTACCTCCACCTTAAGTCTCTGTCATCACCTACATTACCCATCACATCACATGACCTCTGTGGTGGGGGGTGGCTGGGCCCCCCCACAATTGTACCACTGATTAGAGAGGCTGTTTTTCTTTTTTGTAGTATTTTTTTCTTCATATTTTTTTTTTCATCTATCTACCCCCTTTCCCCACCATACCCAGTGAGGTGACGGCGGCAACAATGGTGGGATATCTGAGCAGTAAGAGAAAGAGAAAAAGAGAGAATAGGGTGGACAAAGTCAATTGCCTCTGTGATAAAGGTGGTGGTGGTGGGGGGAAGCGAACAGGGGTAGCGGTGGTAGTGCACAATTGGGTGGGTATTGTTTTAAAGAAGACTCTTGCGGGTGGGCTATGGTGGTATAGAGAGAGATGGTGAGGTGATGGCTGTTATTCATCACCTCTTGCCTAGGTTCAAGGAGTCGAGCAACCAAACGTTTGTTATTTTATTCTCTATTTTCTAAAGCCTTTTTTTTTTTTTAAAAATAAAAAAAAAATAGGGGAAACAACAGAAGGATCTGTTATCAAGTCAAACAAATCGCTGGTTATCCCAAACCCCCTAATACTTCTGTGGTACTGGGTCTTTGTTGGTTCAACGATGGGACGATGGAGCTTGAATAAAATATATATATAAAAATGATTTCAAAGTTGGGCACAAGGCCAGCAAATTTGGGCTCTGGAAGGATGAAAGGCAAAGTAAACCTCAAAGGAATTTTAACCCAGAACATAAAGATGCACAAAATGCCACTAGGCATTTTGCCTGGTGTGCTAATGATTCTCCCAGCTCACTGGTTTATTATTATTATTATTATTATTATTATTATTATTATTAATAATAATAATAATAATAATAATAATAATAATAATAATAATAATAATAATAATAATAATAATAATAATAATAATAATAATAATCATCCTTCCTACTATAAGTACAAGGTTTGAAATTTTGGGGGAGAGGATAAGTCGATTACATCGACCCCCAGTATGAATCTGGTACTTATTTTATTGACCTCAAAAGGATAAAAGGTAAAGTGGACCCTGGCAGCATTTGAACTCAGGACGTGAAGACAGATGAAATGCTGCTAAGCATTTTGGCTGATGTGCTAATGGTTCTGCCAGTTCGCTGCCTTTAAATAAATAACAATAATAATGGCTTCAAATTCTGGCACAAAGCCAGCAATTGTGGGGGAGGGCACAAGTTGATTACGTCAATTCTGGCAGCATTTGAACTCAGAACGCAAAGAGGTGCAAAATGCTGCTAAGCATTTTACTGGTGTGTTAACAATTCTACCAGTTCGCCAACTTAATGATGGTGATGATGCTAAAGAGTATGATGATGATGATGATGATGATGATGATGATGATGATGATAAAGAGTAAAAAAACTTGACTATGTGCTCCTGTAGGATTAGAACCCTGAACTCCTATATTTGTGAGAGGAGAATGTGTAGAGGGGACGACATTAAATATCTTGGGTTGGGAAGGCATTCAGCCCAATTCTTCACCGACTCAGACGTCTCCACCCCATGGATGAGATGAAGAGACCCACTGCCCCCCTACAACAACATCTGCCCACTCACCAACCCAACCTTGACCCTCTAACCTTTCTACCAGGCACAATATGAATGCCGTCAACAGAAAGCCAAAGAGGTTAGCCAACCAGTCAGTATGAACGACATCTCAGTAAGTACTAAGATGAAATTCTGGTGAGGGGTTTCATTGCCACAAACTTGTATACACACACAGATGAAGATGTGCACATACACACCTGGATAGGAAGCAAGAGACCACCTCTGTCAATATTTGAGGTGTTATCCAGGTGAGATGTGTAAGATAAAAAAAAGAAAAACGGGAAAAAACTAATGAAATGTAAGTGACCCAACCTACACAAACATTTCTTAAGCCATTCAGGGGACCCTGTTGAGACGTTTCCAGTAGCTAGCATGGAAGGGATGTGAGAGGGATGGTGGTGGAAGAAGAAATGACCAATGGAAGAAATGACCAATGGAAGAAGAAATGACCAATGGAAGAGAACGAAAGTGCAATGGTGGGGGACGACGGGGAGGGGGAAAGAGGGACGGAGGGACAGGGAGTAAAAAAAGAGAGACAAAAGAGAAGGAAGTCCAGTCCACCCCACTTATGACTAACCCCATAAAATCCAAACCTGCCCACCCACATGGAAACTGAAACAACACTGTTCTTACTTTTCAATGAATGCAACATTAAAACCCCCCCCAAAAAAACCAGGTGGTAATGACAGAAGTGGTAGTGGAGGTGGTGGTGGAGTGGTAACCATAGCAACAATGATAATAATAATAATAATAATAATAATAATGACAATAGTGGTGATGGTTGCGACGGTGGTAACAGCAGTAGTGGTTGTGGTGGTGGTGATGGTGGGGGGGAAGTCTATAGGAAAAACACTGGAGTAACTATCATCGCTTGTTGGTTGGTGTGTCGGTTGGTCGAATGGTCTGAGTGTTCAAGTGAGGTTCGATTTTGCCACTTAGATCGTAATGATGTGTATGTCATGCGTATGAGTGTGTGCGTGTGTGCACGCACATATGTGCATACGTGCGTGTGTGTGTCTTTTATTATTTTTCAATTCTATATGTCGATGGAGTAGCACTTGATGTCAATTATATACACATTCATATACATACATGCATAAAATTTCATTTCAATCTTTGCCAGGTTCTTTCCGTCAATACACATACACATAAATATCTATATTATATATATATATATATATATATATATATATATATATTACGAAATGAATTTGTCAATTTAGCTTTCTAC
>NC_142952.1:31927191-31957191 GCF_046866305.1 Octopus bimaculoides | reverse complement strand
GGCCATGCTGGAGCACTGCCTTTAGTCGAGTAAATTGACCCCAGGACTTATTCTTTGTAAGCCTAATACTTATTCTATCAATTTCTCCATTTTCTTCTTTTTTTCATTCATATGTATGTATGCATATATATATGTATGCATGTATATATATATATATATATATATATATGTATATACACACACACATATATATATAGCCCTAGGCTGAACAAAGCCTTGCAAGTGGATTTGGTAGACGGAAACTGAAAGTGGTTTTAATTCCTGGACCGAGTTGTACCTTGTGTTCTTGAGCAAACCATTTCATTTCACATTACCTCAGTTCACTCAGCTGTAAATAGGGTCACCCTGTGAAGGATTGGCATTCTGTTCAGTGGGGGAGAGGGGAGTGTTGGCCTGCTTGCCTGGCTATAGCAGGGTGGCATCACTTAAGCATGTCATAGTGATAGTAGTATGGAAGATTTGTTAAATGGTTTCATGTTCACAAGAGTATGTTGGTAGGGCTAAATGTTGGTCAGCCTATTTGTCTACAACAGTTTGAATTGTGGACATTAACATGCTAACCACCACACTCTGTTACTGGGACTTATTGGTTATGCTATGTATTTCATGCAGTTACACAGCATGTTGTTTGATTACATGTAATTTTTTAGGCATTTAAAAAATATTTCATAATTAAACCTTAATATTCAGGTATTTTTTTGTGTTATTATTATTATTATTCAGGTCACTGCCTGGAATCGAACTCGGAATCTTGGGGTTAGTAGCCAGTGCTCTTAACCACTACGCTATATGCCCGTGGGCATATGGAGACATATAGAGAAACCCCATTAAAAACTAGAGCCCACAGGCATATGGCGTAGTGGTTAAGAGCACAGGGCTACTAACCCCAAAATTCTGAGTTCAATTTCAGGCAGTGACCTGAATAATAATAACAACAACACTGAAAAATACCTTAGGAATGAGAACCCAGGTTCAAAATTTCCCCAAGACACCTAATGTAGGCTGGAGAGTATATCAACCGACACGTGTTAACAACAAACAAGATGAGGACAAATATCCCTCAAATGTAAATTGTGTAAATAAAAAAAAAGCCCCACAGATAACAAGGGTGATGAAGAAACAAATTATTCTCCTCATTTCCCAAGGTACCCCTGCCAAAAATAAAAGGAAAAAAAAAGGGTTGTTGTACTAACCTGTATACCAGCATGACTACATAAATAGAAATCAAATTCTGTAGGGTGACAAATTCCGTAATCAACAGTAGTGCCTGCCGGTATATTTCCACTTCGACCAATCTGAAAGAGAAAATGCTTTTAATAATAACTTTGAAAAAAAAAAATTAATAAAAAAATAAATTTTTTTTTACTTGACTTCATTTGATTTTAGTAAATGAATAATCTGATGTAATTTATTTTAATGGCTTATTAATGTATACATTGAGTTTCTTTGCCCTAGGTGTCGCGAAGACATTTGGGTGAAAAATTAGCAAACCTCATTTGAATATCAGAGAAATATACTGAGTAGATATAGCAAAAAGGTTAGATATGTGTAAATATTGACAGGTAATTACGAAATTTGTAATTTTTAAGTGATCTCATATGAGATCACTGGTAGGTAATGGGTTAAGATAAAGGGTAAGGACCCCTTTCAGTCATGAATGACCATGGGATTGCACATAGAAAGTTCCCCTCCGAGGCAAAAGTCCAGGCAAGGTTGTTTATTGGAGACCAGCAGTCATCCATGCATACCAGCCTCCCCTCTCCATGCCACCAGTGTTATCCAAGAGAAGGGCAAAGGGGCCGATACAGCTTGGCACTAGTGATGTCACAACTCATTTCTACAGCTGAGGGAACTGGAGCAACGGGAAATAAAGTGTCTTGCTCAAGAACACAACACACATTCATGATTGTGAGCCTGATGCTCTAACCACTGAGCCATGTGCCTCCACATTAATGCATTGATATATAATTAATTTCTGTTGTTTACATATGAATGACACTGCTTATAGTTGGACACTTACTTGAACAGATTACACACACACACACACACACAAGCATGTGTGCACACACACACACATGCATGCACACATGAACAGACACATGCATGCATGTACAACTATTTACAGTTGAAGATCAACTTGAGCAGATTAACACACATACACAAACAAACAGACACACATAACTGCCTGTAGTAGAAGAATTACACAACCAGATTATGCACAAACACACATACATACATACATACATGTATGCAGGCAACTGTCAAGTTGAAGATTTCAATACAATGCATACACGCACCCATATACAGAACTGCCGATCGTTGAAAATGCATTTCATCAGATTACATGCAGACACATAATTGTCTACAGTTGGAGATTCTCTTGAGAAGATCTCCCACACACACACACACAATTGTCTATAGTTGAAGACTTGACCACATCATATATACTATCAAACATAAACACACAAGTCATTATCATTATCATTGTTGTTTAATACTCGTTCCATTTTCCATGCTGGTATGGGTTGGACAGTTTGAACTAAGAACTGGTAAGCTGGGAAGCTGCACCAGGCTGCAATCTGGTTTGGCAATGTTTCTACGGCTGGCTGCCCTTCCAAATGCCAACCACTCCGAGTGTGTAGTGGGTGCTTTTTACGTGCCAGTCAAGCGGCACTGGCATCGGCCACACTTGAATGGTGCATTTTACATGCCAAACATACACACACACAATTCATTATCATCATCATCATCATTTAATTTCCATCTTCCATGCTGGCATGGGTTGGGTGGTTTGACAGGATCCGGCCAGGTAGATGGTGGCACCACGCTACTGTGTCTGTTTTGGTTTTTACGACTACATGTCCTTCCTCTCACCAACCACCCTGCAGAGTGGACTGAGTGTCTGCAGTTAAAAACTTACTTGAGCAAAAAAACATACATACATACACATATACATACATACAAACACATATACGTACATACACACACATATATATATATATATACATAGACACATATATTGAATTGGCTGTACTCGAAGACTTACTTGATCACGTTTATCTGAGCAAAACAGCCGTGTGTGATGCCTCTTCTGCACGACTATGAATGTAATGCCAGGCTGGTAACTAACCTCCAAACTTATGCAAGCTTCACGCACTGCTCTCAATTCATGACTCAGCACCTACAGTAAATAAACAACAGCACATTAAATAAAAAAAAATTTATCTCCACCCCCACCTCTCTTCGAAATTTTAATAACTTGGAGAAAAGTTAGCTTTTTTTCCTATAATATTTACAAAAAAAAAAAAAAAAAAAAAAGAAAAAAAAGGCAGCGAGCTGGCAGAATTGTTAGCACGTCAGGCGAAAAGCTAAGCAGTATTTTGTCTGCCACTACGTTCTGAGTTCAAATTCCGCTGGGGGTGATAAAATTAGTACCAGTTACACACTGGGGTTGATGTAATCGAATCAATCCCTTTGTCTGTCCTTCTACCAAGAGACCCGTCCTCATCTACCTTGACTGTGTGGCATGTGGTTGACCAACACAAGCTGTTTTGAACTCAGAATGTAGCAACAGATAAAATACCGCTAAGCATTTCACCTGGCGTGCTAACGATTCTGCCAGCTCGCTGCCTCTTAATGATAATCTTTTGTACTAAGGGCAAAAAGCCTGGAATTTGTGGGAAGGAGACCAGTCGATTACCCCCCCCCCCCCAGTGTTTCACTGGTACTTAATTTATTGACCCCGAAAGGATGAAAGGCAAAGTTAACCTTGGCGGAATTTGAACTCAGAATGTAGCATCAGATGAAATACTGCTAAGCATTACGCCCGACATGCTAACATTTCTGCCAGCTCGCTACCTCCATACATAATTGATGCCAAAAAAACCAGTGTTAGAAAAATATTTTTCGAATGACCATAACTTTGACCAGCTGTTCAGCAAAAATCCAAATACAGCTGCTTGGGAAATATTCTTTAATGCTACAAAGTGTCATAAAGCAAAATAAGAGATTTGGTAAGGCTTGAAGACTTACTTGCTGGAATTGCCCCTCGCTCACGCCATCTCGGTAGAAAATGATGCGCGCAGGTTTATAGAGAGTAGATTTATAAAACTCCATCAGCAAATCCTTGACCATGTGAGACAGTTCTTTGATGATTTCCTGTCGATGTTGTTGTACTCTGACTGATGCTGAATATCGGCTTGGATGTCCATCCATACTTCCAACCACCTGCGTGTAACAGTACAGACAAGTTCATTCAGAGATATACATAGAGACACACACACATATATATATATATATATATATATATATATACTTTATACACATGCATATATGTCCAAGTATACAGGTGCAGAGAGACATAAATACAAATATACACACACACACAGATCTTTGTATGTCCATCTATGCTTTCCATATTTCCAACCATCCACGTGTAACAATACAGACACAATTATTAAGATATATATATATATATATATATATATATATATATATATATATTATACAGCCAAAGTATACAGGTTGCAGAGAAATATAAACACAAATTTTTAATTTTTGTCTTTATATAGGGTCTGACGAGCTGTTCACAAAGCTTTGGCTTTGTGGATGCGAAACCTTGGGTAACTCTATGTTCAAGATATAAAATTCTGTTGTGTGTGTGTATATATATATATATATATATATATATATATATATATATATACCGTAAATCCTAGAGTATAGTCTGCTCTTGTGTATAATACGCAGGGGATTTTTAGAGGGCTGTACCTCTGAAAAACCTAAACTTTGTGTATAATACGCACCCCTTCTCTAACTTGAGTCAAGGAGGTCTATATAACGTCCTTGGTTTGTAAACATATATACGGTAACGTCCTTTATTATTATTATTGTATATATAACATAATGCAAACGTGTAGCTTTTTTGTGCACTTTGTTTGCAGAAAATAAAGAGATAACAGTAATAACGTCAGTGAAAAATAAATATTAAGTAAATTGCCTTTCACATATTTATCACTATCAGTTACAAAAGCAAAAACATTTATTCAAATCCTTCTAATTCAACGTCACTTTCAGCATCAAATAACTTGATGTTCCATTTGTTCCTCCGTAAACAAACACTTCCGCGTATGCCTAATATAGGGCTTTCCTATAAGTAGGTTATACCCCTTGGCTAGGCGGCGCTCCATGTAGACAATTAAACTTCCGCAGACTATCCACGCTATTGTTATTGTTTTACGTCTTATGGTTATAAAGCAGGTCGATGATTTAGCTATCGAAGTACTTACTGTGCCTGAGTTAAAGAAATATTTAAGATTATATGGACAGTATGTTACTGGAAGAAAGGCGGACTTGACTTAAAGGTTGAAAGGTATAAAAATTCTGTCGATGAAAAATGTCAACAAAGTAAATTCATCGGACGATAAGTCTGAAGTATCGGACGATACTTCAGACAGGAATAAGCAGAAGCTTATATCTCCTCTCAGTGTCTATATGGAGCGCCGCCTAGCCAAGGGAGATAACCTACTTATAGGAAAGCCCTATAATAATGGTGATGTTCTTAATTGTTCTATGGGAATGTAAATATGTTTGCAAATTGTTTTTGCTACATGTTATTCCGTGTTCTGAATAGTTTTATTTTAATAAATGTTGCTTACTGCAAGTTATGGATGATTCTTTAATGACTTCATTGCTTTCAGGCTTAGCTTAACGTATTTTCGCGCCCGACATCACCCCCCCACCCCAACAAACATTGCCGGACAGCAAATAGAGACTCGGACATTGCTTAGAAAATATTTTTCATTTTTAACCTCGTATATAGTATGCACTAGGGATTTTGACCTTTAAATTTTGGAGGAAAAAAATGCGGATTATACTTGAGGATTTACGGTATGTAATATATATATATATATATATATATATATATATATATATATACACACACACATAATATCTTTATGTGTCCATGTTTGGATCTTACCTTTACACACACACACACACACACACGCATAAATAGATAAAATAACAACAAGAGGTTCCAGTTTAATTGAAAAGCAACTTACTGCAGCAATGGAAGGCTTTGTTGCATCTCCTGCAGGTGGATGAGTGACGTCAGCACCAATAAAGATCACAGGCTCCCTAAACACCGCTGGTCTGAAAGGGCATCACAAGAAAATTCATACAAAATACAATAACAACGAAATACCACTAGCATATATTCTTTTATTTGTTTCAGTCATTTTGACTGCGGCCATACTGGAGCACCGCCTTTAGTCGAGCAAATCGACCCAAGGACTTATTCATTGTAAGCCTAGTACTTATTCTATCTGTCTCTTTTTGCAGAACCACTAAGTTACAGGGACGTAAACACACCACCATCGGTTGTCAAGCGATGGTGGGGGGACAAACACACACACAGACACATATATGATGGGCTTCTTTCAGTTTCCGTCTACCAAATCCACTCACAAGGCTTTGGTCGGCTCGAGGCTATAGTACAAGACACTCGTCCAAGTAGAACTGAGCTCGGAACCATGTGGTTGGTTAGCAAGCTAGTTACCACAAAGCAATTAATTGGTTACATTTCTACAATACAGAAAGACTTTAATAATTTTTTTAATTTATGCAATTCTTAATAATTAATTAAAAAAATGTCATTGGATGGTTTTTAACCCTTTAGTAATTAAACAGCCCATAACAAGCCCAAATATTCTACTGTTCAAACTGGTCAAGTATAGCCCTTCACACCAACCCTACAATATCATTCTAAAAATTAACAGTTACTTCATCAAAATCTCAAAGCTATGAGATAATGCAAGATTAATTCAAAACATGTGAATAAATAAGCATTGCTTTTCACAGAATAATGTGATTGCTAAAGGGTTAAAAAATGAAATGGCTATGAGGGGCCGGAGATATCAAAGGGGTCCAGTGGCAAGAAACAGTGGAGAAACATGGGAGTAAACCCTTTAAGTTCATTTACCAAAACCAGTGAAAAATAAAAGAGATTAAAAAGAAAAAACAAAACCCAAAAAACAATCATGTTAACTTACCGAATACTTGGAAGTAAAATGCTGTTGATTCCACCTAATTTTACATTGATTTTTAGACATAAGTTGGATAATGTTTGGGGTGAAGTGCGGGTAACGTTTTTGGCCTGAACACATTGGGTTGCCAGACCAAATAATATATCTCCAACTCGTTTCACTTCCGCTGTGTAATTAAAAAAAAAAAAAAAAGAGCAAACAAGACATTTCATTAGATTATAGAAGAATCATTAGCACGGCTGGAGTATGTGACACCTGGAGCGACCTTTCAATTTGCCGCCCCTGGGCCCCAACAAAAAATACACATTGCTTACAGGAGACCCAAAAATGGTGCTGCCCCCATAAAAGTGCCACCTGGGGTGGACTGCCCCCTTCTAGCTATGCTAGTGGGAAGAATTATAGAATAGTACTAGTTGTTATTGTTGGTAGTGGTGTTTAACCTCAGGTGTTAATCATGACAGAGTAGACCTAGTTCGGAGACACTCCAGCCATGACCACACCATGTTTTCCCCATATGTGCAAAGGATCCTAGACTACTTTATCCAATGTGATCTTTTCTTAGGTGGTGGAATATGAATGGAAGTAGATTTCAGCTGCTATGTCTAGCAGGTTGAGCTACCATGAACTTCACCCACCAGCATGGGCAAAACCTTGAACAAAGCTGCAGAGGAATGATGTCATCATTGTCATCGTCATCATTTACTGTCTGTTGTCCATGCTGGCATGGGTTGGACGGTCTGGCCAGAGCTGCACCAGACCCCAGTCTGATTAGGCATGGTCTTTCTACAGTTGGATGCCCTTCCTAACATGCAAACCACTTTACAGAGGATTCTGGGAGTTTTTATGTGGTACAGCATGAATGCTTCTTCATAACACCCACATCATCACCACCACCACCATTTAACATCCGTTTTCCATGCTGGCATGGGTTGGGCAGTATGACTAAAAACTGGTAAGCTAGGGAGCTGCACCAAGTTTCAATCTGATCTACCATGGTTTCTACAGCTGGATGCCTTTCCTAATGCCAACCACTCCAAGAGCGTAGTGAGTGCTTTATAAGTGCCACTGGCATGGGTGCCAGTTATGAAGCACAGGCATCAGCCACGACTACGATCTCACTTGGCTTGACAAGTCCTCTCAAGCACGGTTTATCGCCAAAGGTCTCGGTCACTTGTCACTGCCTCTGTTGAGGCCCAAAGTTTGAAGGGTACTTTTTTATGTGCCAGATATGTGACACTAGCATTGGTCACATGACTGCCTTTTACCTGGCATCAGTACAGGGCTCTTGCAGGTCAAATAACCTCTTCGCCAGGGGGTGCAGCCTTAACACTTCTGCTGTAGAATATGGTTCTTCTTGGATAAATACGTACTGCAACTGAATCAACTAAATGTACATAAATGCTGCACAGCAACAACAACAACATCAATTACATGATAAAACTATAAGAGCAGTTCTTACCATAGACGGGGGTTTTGCCGGGAAGTATCACCACAATCAACTGCAATCCTTGGTATGTGTTTTTCAGATAACGAAACATGGGTTCCACATGATCCGGACCGTTAGCATATTTACAAAAACACGGTTGTCCGCTGATAGGCATCCCAGCATCGTTAGATATTCGCTGGAGTTGCTGGGTAAAACTTCTACAAGAGACGCAGCAGAAAGAGGACATATAAGCTAGGACTAGGCAAGGCATCATTGTTACCTGTCGTTTGTAACAATGACAGGTAATAAAACTTATTTTTTATTGGTTCAGTCCACTCAGCTAGCAAAAAAAAGTTGTACACGTAATTCAAAAGGTCAGTCTTGTCACAGTCTGTGTTATGCTGAATCTCCCTGAGAACTACGTTAAGGGTATGCATATCTGTGGAGTACTCAACCACCTGGATATTAATTTCACAAGCAAGCTGTTCCATTGATTGGATCAACTGAAGCACTGGTTGCCGTAACTGATGGAGCACCAGTTATATGTGCTTCAATATGTGTGTATGTGTGTGTTGTAGATATGCAAATCAAAAATGTATCTGTGAGTGTGGATGAGTGTGCTGTGTTAAGTGTTCACACCAGCAAGCGTGTTTGTGTGTGTGTGTGTTTGTGTTATAGTAGGGGCCCACATCAAAACATATAAAGGGTCAATCACCAAGCAAGCGATAAAATTACCTTAATGATTCTTCTCGGACAGATCTTTGAGCAGCAAAACAAGCGATGGCCCATACTCTGATTTCAATTCCAATAAAGAATTGTTTCCCTCGCATATCCCACACTCCTTGATTTGGTACTGCAAGGGCCTTAGTCTGAAAGCCACAAAAACACACGTAACAATTTTAGTTTGAAACCAACAGAAAATAAATGAGACAATCCAGAAACGGATCGCAAAGTCACAAAGTTGATATTTGAAATATATTCTTTAACCCTTTAGCATTTAAACAGGCCACAGCCAGCCCAAATATTCTACCTGTTCCATGCTCAAACTATCAAGATTTGGCCTCTTACACCTGCCCCATAATGTTATTCTAAAAATATACAGTTGTACCATTGACATCTCAAAGCTACAAAATAATTGCATGATTAATCCAAAATAATGTAAATAAAAATAAGTATTACATTTGACAGGGTACTTTGAATACTAAAGGATAAAAAGGCCAATAGGGTATTTTCTACCTCCTAAGTAGAGATGTATCACTTAGTGGTTAAGGTGTTGGATTCATGACTGTAACATTGACCAAAGCCTTGTGAGTAGATTTGATAGACAGAAACTGAAAGAAGCCTGTCGTGTGTATGTATGTGTGTGTGTGTGTAACAATAAACAAAAAAGTTAAACACTAAAAAAAAAGAAAAGTAAATTTAGCAATGAAAACCAATTAACTTACCCGTCCCCCATATTGAATTTTCGGAGCATCGATTACTCTTCCTTCGACCTCCACCATTTTTGTACTGACACTGACACCAAATTGATAAAGATAAGGATCGCCACAGAAATCAGCTCGAGACACCTGGGTAGCAGAAACAGAAGGAGAAACGTTAGAAGAATGATGTGAGGATGCAGCAGAGATATCAGAGTCCATTTCAGTCACGTGACAAACCATTATAATTTCTAAGGTGTTACATTAATCAAACAGCATCTCATAGTAAGCTTAGTGGGGTAATGAATGGCAATGAAAGGCCTCTGATGAACCAAGCTGATTGATTAACTGAATGATTAATCAAACAACTGATTAGTTAACTAGTTAACTAGCTGACTCAAAAAATAACAAGAGAAGTGAAGCTGAACCAATGCATGTATTTATTATTGGCATTAGGACCTTCCCAAAATGATACATATTTTATTATTTATTTTATGTTAGGATTGTCTAGTCAGAGACCAGAGGTGTTATATTCATGACACACACCTCACTTATTTTTAAAACACACTATCCATCTACCCCGCTTTTTAATATAGTTGCAATGGAACACAATGTTCATGAGATACCTCTGTAGAATCTAATGAGATAAAATGGTTGGTTACACTGTGTGTGCTAACTAGAGTACTTTAGTAAACTATTAGATATTGTTCTCTTCAACCCTTTCTTGTCTTTCTTGCACTCCCACTTCCTTCCATATTTATTTCCATCGACTTCCATTTCACCCACTCCCTTTCATCTATCTTTAGCACATGACTCAACCATTTCATCCCATTTCTCTATAAAACATCTATCACCGACACTATTCCCATCATCCTTAGCAATTCTTTGTTGGTTTTCCTCTCTTTTATCTACACTCCAACTGTCGACCGAAGTATTCTCATTTCCAAAGCGCTGCTTACACAATCTGGACAGCCTGAGATAAATATTTACAGTGGGGGAAAAAAAACAAACAAAACAAAAACAACAAATAAATATTTGATGCTACCACAAGCATCATTAGAGAATGAACGAAATAGTTGCATCTGTTATTTAAAGACAAAACAAAAACAAAAAAAAAAAGAAGAGAAAAGAAAAAGATTCCAATATTGCAATAATTGTGAAGAAGTCTGCCAGATACTTTACCAAGCTATTGATCTCCCGTTCTCTGTCAGGGGCTGATCGGGCTGTGGCCTGTAGAACAAAGCAGAAATAAAAAAGACAAAATATAAATAATAAACAAAGACTTTTGACAAGGAGAGAAAACAAAGTGGATGGGAGGGGGGGGTGTCATGACAACATCAACTGATGGACAAATGTAAGAAGTGTATTGGGGGTGAGACTATGGATGTCAAGGGACAGCAATGGCAAACACTGGAAACAACTAAGCCATGTAAAAAGCATTCGGTCCATACTGTGAAGTGGTTGGCATCTGGAAGGGCTTTGGGCCTCACAGAGGCAAAATCACTGGTGCCGGTGGCACCTGAGAAGCTCCTTTCGAGTGTTGGGCCTCATGGAGGCAATGACTGAAACCTTTGGCATTATGTTGTGCTTGAGAAGAAGACTCGTCAAGCCAAGTGAAACTGTAGTTGTGACAGATACTGGTGTCATGCAAATGGCACCTGTGCCGGTGGCACATAAAAGCACCCATTACACTCTCAGAGTGGTTGGCATTAGGAAGGGCATCCAGCTGTAGAAACCCCAGCCCTGGTCATACCATCAAACTCATTCCAGCATGGACAACAGACATTAAATGATGATGATGATAAGATAAGAGGACGCATTCACTTTTCTATAAAGGTATATGAGTAAACAAAGATGACTTACCTTAATCATTGTGGATGTTTGCATATCAGTGAGCTTCTTTATACATCTCTGTCCACCAACTATGTTACAAACCTTCAGTGGCAAAAGAAAATAAATAAATAAAATATCCTTTACTTCAAATTCTGTTCTACTGAAATATGAAACAATATTATCTGGGTAGAAAGTTTTAGCTTGTCTATCCATGCATATATATATATATATATATATATATATATATATATATATATATATATATATATATATATATATATATACATATATAACATAAATAGTAGATAAATATATGCATATATCCATACATATATGTACATACCTACATCTATATGTATACATACATGCATATATGGGTACAGGACATCACAAAAAAACGCTAAACACAGTGAGAAACAAAAACATAAAAAGGAAGACAGAAAACGAACTTTTTTTTCGAACAACGCAAAAAAACAAACAGAAAAACGAGACATGCAACATAAAGAATATTTCCCTTCTTCAATTGTCCCTGTTCCATCTACTCCGCATTTCGATATATATATATATATATATATATATATAATATAACAGTGGCACATCCCAGATGAATGTAATGAATGTACAAGAGATATCCAATATAAATATCAAATCTGATTTTAATACAAATCTTAAAGCTTTCATTTTATGAGAGGCAGCCAGAAAGATATATAAAATTTGTATTTTGAAATGGCCAGGAGTGGTATGCTTTTAATCATGTAGCTGTTCAATGAGGTCTGACCTTGGCTTAAACAATAACAACAATGAAAGATCCTCTACGCTTATCACTTGAAGCTGTAGATGACTGGAGGCAGAAGAGGAGACAAGTAGAGAGAGAGAGAGAGAGAGAGAGACAGAGACAGAGAAAAGGAAGCAACCGAGAGACTCTAGACATACGTACTCGTGCGAGTGCCACGCAAAAGCACCCAGCACATTCTGTAAAGTGGTTGGCATTAGGAAGGGTATTCCGGTCATAGAAATCCTGCCAAAGCAGACAACTGGAGCCTGGACAGCCCCTTGGCTGGCCAGCTCCTGTCAAACCATCCAACCCATGCCAGCATAGAAAACACGTTAAACGATGATGATGATGATGATGAGACTCACTAGTAGGAGGGTACTTACTTCTAAGGGGAGATAAGTATGTTTTTGTTCTTGACCAACTTGAAGACATGGTAAATGGGGATACCTGAAGAGACAAATAAAATGAAGATATAGTTTAAAACCTTTACGATAATGAGCTACCATATTAAACACTCACACAAATGCATATATACATACACAAATGTGTATAGATATACATATGGTAATATAAAACATATATATATAAATATATATATATGTATGTATATATACACATACATGGGATCACACAAACACATACGCAGACATACACAGAGATATATACACTCATGCATTTAAAAAGGTAAATATACTCACTGCAATTTCATCTTGTATCTATCATAGAAATACCTTGATACGGTGCATTCAACTGTTTGACCATTCTCTAATTGCAAAGGAAACCTGCAACATTAAATATAACGATACCACAATTGAAACAACAACAACGACAACGACGATAACTGTTTCTAATTTTTGGCACAAGGCCAGCAATTTGAGGGGAGAGGGAAGTTATTTGCATCAGCCCTCAGTATACAACTGGTACCTAGTCTATTGATCCTAAAAAAGTTGAAAGGCGAAGTTGACTTTATCAGCATCTGAACTTGGGACAATAAATCAGGAAGAAATGCTACTAAGCAAATTTTTCTCAATACTCTAACAATTCTGCCAGTTAATAATAATAATAATAATAATAATAATAATAATAATAATAATGATAAAATTAATAATAATAATAATAGTTTCAAATTTTGTCACAATGGTAACCATTTTTTGGGTAGGGGTGGGGATGAGTTGATTACATCGACCCCAGTGTTTCACTGATACTTAATTTATCGACCCTGAAAGGATGAAAGGCAAAGTCGACCTCGGCGGAATTTGAACTCAGAACCGCTAAGCATTTCGCCCAGCGTGCTAATGTTTCTGCCAGCTCGCCGCCTTATTTCAGTTTCTGTCTACCGAATCCACTCACAAGGTATTGGTCAGCCTGAGACCATGCTTGAATGGTGCTTTTTATGTATGACTGACATGGGTACTAGTTGGGCAGCACTGGCATCGACCATGCTTGAATGGTGCTCTTTACATGCCACCGGTACAAGAGCCAGTCAGACGGCACTGGCAAAATCCTAAAGCTATGAAATAATCCACGATTAATTCAAAACAATTTTAATTAATTAATAAGTGTTACATTTGATAGAATAATCTGAATGCTAAAGGGTTAACGGAAAAGTAAACTAGATATGCGTATGCATGTGTAAGAACTGAACTACTTACGACTGTGTCTGTGCAGGGCGTCTTGTCACATTGCATACTCTGTATTTACGACGCATCTGACCACAATGCGTTATCTCAACCTTTAAACCTGAAAAAAAGGGTAAGAAATTACAAGTTAAAAAAAAAAAGACTTAAAATATTTTTAATTAAAAAAAAAATTAAAACAAACAAAAAAAATTTTGTTTTGTCTAGGGAGAGTCATTATGCCAATATAATTAACTCATACACACACATTGGTTCAATCCCACTTCTTTTCTTTATTATTAGTCAATTGGTTAAATATCCACTAACTGATTTGGTTTGCTTCTGTTTGTCAAAAATGTAGTACAACAAGAAAAACAAAATTAAAAAATCTAAAAAAAAATGGTAGATTTTAAAACCAAGTCAAAAGAGAAATAAACACAGGAAGAGAGTAGAGCCTGCAAAACATGTGAAGATGCTTACCCTTTATTTCTTTGGTGAACTTCACTCTCTGTGAGTCTGTAAGCGGTCGTTTTTGTTCCCCGATCTCACGCAGGTCAAGAACTTCACACATAAACTCAATGACTGGTTGGGCTTTGTAGAATGCTGTAGCAGATACTGAAAGAGGAAAGATAGGCAAATTAGACTGTTGCAACTTAAACCGTTGCAGTATTTAAACTGGCCATATCAGACCAAAATATTCTACTGGTTTTAAGTTCAAACTGGCTAGATTTGGCCTCTCACACCAACCCTATGACATCATTCTAAAAATTAACAGTTACTCCATCAAAATCTCGAGGCTACAAGGTAATGTATGGCATGTAAAAAAACACCCTTCATACACTGAGCGATATGCTGTGATTGAGAAATCTTGTCAAGCCAAGTGAAATCATAGTTGTGGCCGATGCCAGTGTTGCATACCTGGCACCCATGCTGGTGACACATAAAACGTACCCTTCAAATTTTGGGCCTCACAGAAGCAGTGGTGAGCGACTGAGACCTTTGGTTATATACTGTGTCTGAGAAGATCTGTCAAGCCAAGAGAGATCATAGTTGTGGCTGATGCCAGTGTTGCATACCTGGCACCCATGTTGGTGACGCATAAAATGTACCCTTCAAATTTTGGGCCTCACAGAAGCAGCCAGATCGGATTGGAGCCTGGTGCAGTCAAACTGTTGAACCCATGCCAGCATGGAAAGCGGACGTTAAACGATGACAATGAGATCATGGTACCAGGAGAGAACCACCAATGGGTTCTGTACTTTCACTTTGTACCACCTTTATGAAAGATTGGAGTGTGGATTGGACAAGGGTCAAACAGGACTAATATTCTCATTGTAAACACGACTACTACTATTACTACTACAGACCTATAATATAAACAGCAATCTCTACTACTACTACTACTACTACTACTACTACTACTAGCACCACCACCACTCCCACCTGTACCACCACCATCACTACATTATCTCAATTATCACCACCACTGCCACTACTACTATTACTCCACTTCTAACCATCACCACTATTACCATGACCCCTACCATTACCACCACCACCACCACCACTATTATGAGCCAAATGTCAAGAAATCAATCAACAAGGTGAGGGAAGATTGAACATCAAATATCAATATTTACCATCAATATTCAGCATCATTTTCCAGTTGGACGGCCGCACACTTTGATGGAAACCAAACCACACTTCTCGTCCTCCTCCTAAGGGATGTTCATAATCTTTGGGTTGAGAGAAAAATGACCGTCCAACGGGTGTGTAACTGGAGAAAGAGAGAGAAAGAGAGATAGATATATACATATATATATATATATAGCTGGTTCGAGAGAGATAGATAAATGGAAAGAGAAAGAAACATGAATATATATATAACTAGATAGGGATAGATAGAGAGATGATGAGATAGAAAAAGAAATAAGAGATAAATACATGTAACTGGATGGAGAGAGAAAAATATATTCTTTTATTCTTCTATTTGTTTCAGTCATTAGACTGACCTGTGGCCATAAGCAAGACTGTTGAGAGCCTAAATAGTCTAGCTTTAAGTAGGTAACAGCTCAGTAAACTTGGCTGCGAGTAGGCACCAACGAGGAGCTTAGATGACTGAGCTGTAGGTAGGTGCTAAAGTATGGTTGGAATGAGACTATTAGGCCCAGTTACAATTTGGCATGACTGATTCAACATTCGACCTGTTTTGGAGAAAGTACTTTTGGGCACTGGAAAGCAAATACAAATAAAATACCATAAAAAAAAAACAAAACAAAAAAAAAACTCATTGATGCAGATAAAAAACCCCCAGGAGGGTAAAAAGGTCAACTTACGTCATGCTCGGTCTGTGTCGCATGACAACATCAAGGGCTTGTATAGCATCAAATGGAATTTGTTGAGTTCGGCCTGTTAAAGCCTCTTCTAATGCGAACAAGTTCACTTGGGCTACCCATTTGATTCCAACTTTAAATATTCTGTCTTTTCCCTCGCCTGGTAAAGTAACCTCAAGCTCAACCTATAAACAGACAGATAAATAAAATTTTTAAAAAATAATTAAAAATAACCCACATGAAATCAACTTCACCCTTTAGCATTTAGACAGCGTTCTGTCAAATATAACGTTTATTTGTTCATAGTGTTTTAGATTAATCATGTATCATTACTTAGCTTTGATATTTCAATGATGTGATTGTTATTGTAGGGTAAGTGTGAGAAGCAGGATCTGGTTGATTCCAACATAAAAGAAACAGACTATTTGAGCCAGATATGGCCAGCATAAATACTGTGGGATTAATATTTATTTCTTTATTGCCCACAAGGGTCTAAACATAGAGGGGACAAACAAAGACAGACAAAGAGATTAAATCGATTACATCGACCCCAGTGCATAACTGGTACTTAATTTATCGACCCCCAAAAGGATGAAAGGCAAAGACGACCTCGGCGGAATTTGAACTCAGAACGTAATGGCAGACAAAATACTGCTAAGCATTTCGCCCGGCGTGCTAACAATTCTGCCAGCTCACTGCCCTAACTGTGGGATTAATACTGACACACAAAACATTCTACTGAAATCTGAGCTACCATACATGTATTAATACCATACATGTATTAATAATGTCACGCAAAGCAGCCTTGAATAAAATCTATTCCAGTTCAACTAAGCTTTATGCACATCAGCAAATCTATTTTATGCTGTCTTAATAAGAATAAACCAATATCGTAGCTGTGGCCAGTGACCCCCAACTGGCTTCCGTGCCAGTGGCATATAAAAAGCACTATCCAAACGTGGTCAATGCCAGGTCCACCTGACTGGCTCCTGTAAAAAGCACCAACTGATCATAGCCAATGCCAGTACCCCTTGACTGGCTCCCGTGTCAGTGGCACATAAAAAGCACCCACTAAACTCTCGGTGTGGTTGGCATCCAGCTGTAGAAATATTGGCAGATCAGACTGGAGCCTGGTGCAGCCTCCTGGCTCTTCAGATCTCAGTGAAACTGTCCAACCCAAAACAGCAAGGAAAACGGACGTTGAACTATGACGACAATGACGACGATGATGATTATGATGATGAATTTCAAATTCAGTCCCACTGAGTGGCACCTTGAACAAATATTTTTTACTACAGCCCTAGGTCGACCAATGTCTTGTGAGTAATTCTGGTAGACAGAAACTGTGGAAGCCTGTTGTGTATGCAGCCTGTGTGTGTGAATATTTGTGATCGTGTTTGTCTCCCACTGTTAGACAACCGGTATCGGTTTATTTAAATCCCTGTAACTTTTTAATAAATTCCTTCAAATAATAGAGAATTTTCCAAATTAATTGGAAACCTACAGGCATTGAGTGTCACTGAGTAATATAGTCAAGAAACGACTAAACAGATTCTATCCATGTTTTTTGACAGTGTTTCAGTATTTTTGTCTGTGTGCACGTCTGAGAGTGAATACATTTGTCTATCAAATTTGAGGCTTTGTACCTATCTCAGAAGTGGTTAGTAATTGATTAAAATGCAAAATTTCTTTAGATATGGAAATATTAAGTTATGCCTCAAAGCAACATCAATGGTATCATTACTGAAGCAGAAAGGGACATTAAAATAGCAATAATATAAATTGAAATTGGTTATGATTAGAGAAGAGAGACAGAGAGAGAGAGGGAATTGTGAAACATTGGCGATTCTTAATTATGAGAAAGGTAGGTTTTAGTTCATGGGGCTGGGGGGATGACAAGTTTAAGCAAGTGAAGGAGGGAGAGAGAGAGAAAGGGGGGAGTGAGAGGGAGGAAGATGGAGTGAGAGAGAGGAAGAAGGAATGAATGAGGAAATGACAGAAAGAGAGAAGAAAAATAGAGAGACAGAGGGGGGAAAGTGAGAGACAACAAAGACAAATTTTTCTTTTTTAATGAAAACGGAAGACACACTGTTGTAGAGTGAGAGAGAGAGAGAGAGAGAGAGAGAGAGAGAGAGAGAGAGAGAGAGAGGGAGAGACTTAGTTGCTTTTCATTTAAAAGGGAGATATATTCTACACCCTAGAGCAGTGGTGCCCAACCATTTTTTGCCTCTGGACCTCTTTGATTCCTATTCTACATGGACAGACCCTCCTAGCTGTTCAATGTTTAAAAAAAAATCATGTTATATTTTTATAATTAAATATCATTATTAAGAATTGTATAAAAATAATTGTTTAAAATATTTGGAGTTCAAAAAGTCTGTCCGCAGTGAATTCCTTTCATCCTGCGCATGCACAACTTGGCTATTACTGCATGGGCGGCCAGGTGTCAGCCATTGTCTGCTCAGTCATTGTGTACCCTTCAGCGTGTCGACATGCCAACCATTGAAAAACATACACTTTTAGTTGAATGGGTGTTTCGAGCTGGAAACAAACACACAGATACTGCAAAACAGAAGTTCAGTGAAACTTTCCCAAATACTGTTGTTCCACATCGTGACACTGTGCGGGGTTTGATCAGAAAATTTAGAAACACAGGCTCAGTGGAAGATGCAGCAAGAAGCAGTAGGCCTACTGCTCCTTCAGATGAAACACTCTCCAATATTTCTGATAAACTGTTGGCAAGCCCATCAAAGTCCTTACGCAAATTGTCACAGGAAACGGAAATCAGCCAAGGAAGTGCTCACACGGCAGTAAAAGAGAAATTAAATTTTATGTGTTGAGAATGAAGGATGACACTTTCAACACCTCTTATAAAGTTTTTTTAAAGTCTTGTAAAGACTAAAATATTCTTTCGTAATCTTATAAATATTTATTTTGCAATAAAATACTTCCTGTCGAGAGACTTTTTGAACAGCGTGTAGAGGTATAACCAGTTTATTATTCTTTTATTCTTTTGTTTGTTTCAGTCATTTGACTGCGGCCATGCTGGAGCACCACCTTTAGTCGAGCAAATTGACCCCAGGACTTATTCTTTATAAGCCTAGTACTTATCCTTCGATCTCTTTTGCCAAACTGCTAATTTACGGTTGTCAAGCGATGGCGGGGGGACAAACACAGACACACAAACACACATATATATACGACAGACTTCTTTCAGTTTCCGTCTACCAAATCCACTCACAAGGCTTTGGTCGGCCCGAGGCTAAAGTAGAAGACATTTGCCCAAGGTGCAACGCAGTGGGACTGAACCCAGAACCATGTGGTTGGTAAGCAAGCTACTTGCCACACAGCCACTCCTGTGCCTATATGGACATAAATTTAAACAACAAAAAAATCTTATATGGAGCCCTAAGAGCTATATAGACTCTGATTGAGAAACCCCTACTATAGAGAGAATGACGGACAGGAGAGAGAGAGAGAGAGAGAGAGTGAGAGAGAGAGAGAGAGAGAGGTGGGAAAGAGAGAGAGAGAGAGAGAGAGAGAGAGAGACACACAAAATCAGACTTACTCGTTCTCGATTAAAAGGAAGATATGCCCTGCTGTAAAGATTCTTTCGGCCATCAAATACTGGCTTTTCTTCATTAAAAATCTTTTTACTGTAAGCTTGTACCATTGTCTCGATGATTTCTCTGTTGAAACGAACACAAACGACAATGATTAATTATCAAATTGAATAGTTTGTTAGTCAGTTAGTAATTAGCATGCTTTCTCTTATAACAGAACATTATTATCATAATCATCATCATCATCATTATTATTATTATTATTATTTAAACATATCAGGATTCAGTTTGCATATAGAGGTACAAATAAAATAAATATATATACAGATGTCAAAATATCTATTGAAATTAGGTACCAGTTGCATACTGGAGTTAATCTAATCGAATGGCACCCACCTCCCCTAAAATTTCGGGCCTTGTGCCTAGAGTAGAAAAGAATAGTTAAATTGGTTTAACCCTTTAGCGTGCATACATACGTACATACGTACATACATACGTACATATATATATATATATAAAGAGAGAGAGAGAGAGAGAAAAAGAGAGAAACATTAAAATACCAGATGTCAAAATAAGTTAGCATTAGCGGCACCAAAGTCTCCTTACCTCCATAACAAAGAGATGACAATTTTGTCTGATTCATGCAGGCATAGAAAAAGTAAACTTTAAACCGATATGACAATAATTAAATAAATAAATTAAAAAACGAACACACACACACACACATAGGCAAGAAAAAAAGAAAAGAAAAAAGAAGCAGTTGTCATAGTTACCTGTTGACACGTCGAGGGCATTTATCAGGGGTAATACAGACATCATAATGATGTATATAACCTTTGGGAATAGATATCTTAAAGTAATTCGCCCGTAGCTGTATGGTTCTTCCTAAAAGACCGACATTTGGTCGTGGTGGACTAGTGAATTCCACCAATTGAGTTGATGGTGTCTGTTGAGTGGCTGGTACTGCAAAACACAAGAATTATTATGTGAAAACACTTTGGTCCTTTTTTTTTGTTTTGTTTTTATTGTAATTCTTCGACATCAAGATCTGTATCAAGCATATGGATTAAGATCGTCATGAGGATATAGGTTAGAATAAAGCATTTAGTAAATAAAAGAGAAAAAAAAATAATTAAAGATAAAACAGGTATGGCTGTGGACTTGGCAGAAGGAAACTAAAAGAAGCCTATCGTATGATCGTATGTGTGTGTGTATGTTTGTCTTTGTGTCTGTGTTTATCTCCCACCACTGGTGTCGGTGTGTTTACATCCCTGTAACTTAGCAGTTCAGTAAAAGAGACCGATAGAATGAATATCAGTCTTAAAAAAAAAAAAAAAAAAGAAGTATTGGTGTTGATTCGTTTGACTAAAAATTCTCCTGGGCAGTGCCCCAGCATGACCACAGTCTAATGATTGAAACAAGTTAAAGACAAAAGACAGAAGGGTGTGTAAGCTCGAAGATGACAATCAAAAATGGTGATTTAAATACATTAATTATTAAATATTTGTCTTAAGTAACCATTGGGTAAATATTGCTTAATATTTGTTTGTTTTTAGAGTTGAGGTAGAACGGAGGGTTAACCAACCTGATGACGGCGCAATTTGGGGATCTTGATAACCGGCTGCTGACAGGGAGAGAGAAAGAGAAAAAGAAAAGAAGGCAAGCATTAGACAATAGTTTCATTGTACATCGGTATTTTCATCATCATCATCATCATCACAAAGGGGCATCAATGAGTAGGGGAGAGCAGAAAGAACTTGCAGGGAGGTAGTTGTGGAACTCTGGTGGGGAGGAGCAGTGGTGTTGGTATAACTTTGGCAATATGTCTTATTGTACATCATCATCATCACTATGGAGATAAGAGATAAAAAGGGATCAAAGATGGGGAAATAGTAAAGAACTAGAGTAATAGTCGATCCATCCATCTTCTCTGTGCTTGCTATTCCTGGGAGGATCATGGGGGGGTAGATTCCTTAGCCCCCCCCCCCCCCCTTCTCCACAGGGTCCTGAAGAAGTAACTGTCTTTACACTTTCTGACTAGATTCTCAAGCATGACCAACTGAGACAATGTAAATTATTCGACCGTCTCATTCTTGGTCTACCGCTAGGTCTCCTACCAGTTGGCTCAGCTTGAAAAATCCATCTTGTGGTTCTTTCCTGTGACTTCTCAATGCAGAAAAGTAGCAGCTTTGATGTGGAGAGAGACTCCCTGATCCCTGAGCTACCCACCCCTATCTAGCAACATTACTCCAGAGATCATTTGAAAGAACCCCACCCCATTTTGTCTGCTTGTATTCACGATCGTAATCATTCGATCGTTACCCAATGTTCCTGAGTAAACCGAATTTAGCTTTTTTTTTCTTTTATCAACCTCTCATCTTCTGAGGACCAAATACTGGCGCTGATGCATTGCTGCTCCAGGAACTGTAATTCTAGCATCCAATACACACTCCTCCTCCCCATCACTCATGACTATGCCCCCCCCCCCAAGATACTTAACCCTTTAGCATTCGGTTTATTCTGTCAAAATTTCCATGGTTATTTATTTACATTATTTTGTATTCATCATAAAGTGGCAGGCTGGCAGAATCGTTAGCACGCTGGGCAAAATGCTTAGCGGCATTTCGTCTGTCTTTACATTCTGAGTTCAAATTCCACTGAGGTCGACCTTACCTTTCATTTTTTCTAGCTCAATAAATTAAATACCAGTTACGCACTGGAGTCGATGTAATCAACCTACCCCCTCCTCACAAATTTCAGGCCTTATGCCTATAATAGAAAGGATTATTTTGTATTAATCTTGCATTATCTCATAGCTTCAAGGTCTCAATGATGTGATTGTTTATTTTTAGAATAACATAATAGGATAAGTGTGAGAGGCCAGATCTGGTCAGTCTGAACATAAAACAGCTAGGATATTTTGGGATGGATATGGCCGGTTGAAAGACTAAAGAGTTAGACTTCCCCCCTTGCCTCAGTGATTTTCCACTAACATGCAGAGTGCACTGAGATTTTCTTGAGAGGACCAATGCCCTAAGGATGAGAATTAGGGTTGCAAAGACTGGGGTGATTATGAAAGACTTTAATGTATAGATTTTTTAAGGAATTTTGGTGGGGAGAAGAAGGAGATTTAGATGTGGTTTTAATGAGTGATAAAGGGGCAAGTGAGGCACAATTAAGGAGGATAATGATTTAAGTCTAGGGGGCAGTATTTAAAGGGGATTAAGGGAAATTAATAAAGAGAGGTGTATGGCAGTAAAGAGGAAAATAATGAAAACAGCAACATAAAAAATACAATTAAGAAATATATACAGAGCCTCAGCTATGAAATAAACACACACACATTATCAGCAAGACACACACATTTTAAATAACACATACACATACACATTACCAACATATATGTTAAATAACACATACATACATTACCAGAAATACACAATTTCGACAATACACACACATTACCAGCAAAACACACACACACACACACACACACACACACATTACCAGCAAACACACAATTTCTAATAATACGCACATTGTTGGTAATACACACACACACACACATCTATGGCATACACTCTACCAATGACCCCAACAACAAAACAACAACCCCACACACTCTTGGGTGGTTAGAGATGAATTGATAAAGTCTTGAGTGTTTGTTAGTGTCTAAGTTTACAGAACAATCCAACCCACACACATGAAGAAATTGAGTGAAAAAAGGCACAAAAAAAAAAAAGAAAGAAAAAAAAGAGTAAGTCACTAATACAATTCTGATTATGAATTTAAAATTTGCAAGTTCATAACCCACAGAGGGTCACCAACAAGACGGGACTAATGAGGGGTCGGCCCTTGATTATTAATTTCACACTGCTTTGGAGACCCTTTAGTATTCAAATTACTCTGTCTAATATAATGCTTATTTATTTTATCACATTTACTGATCCTTACGAGGGGCATTGCTGTCCTCAAGAGACCCATCCGACACAGCAGAATTGATACTGGTGCCACACCAAAATCACTTGTGCTGGTGACACAGGGCTTTGGCCAGCCTGAGGCTATAGTAGAAGACACTTGCCCAAGGTGCCAAGCAGTGGGACTGAACCTGGAGCTATGTGGTTGGGCAGCAAACATTTTAATTTAATCAATTAGTTTATAACAAATTCTTTTTGTATCTGCTCATTAGTATGCAAAACATTTAATCAGTGCATTGAGATTTAATCCTTTAGGATTTAAACTGGCCACATCCAGCCAAAACATGCTGTTTTATGTTCAAACTGGCTTGATCCAGCTTTTCATACCTACCCTACAATGTCAGTCCAAAAATAAACAATCCCATCTTTGAAATCTCAAAGCTATGAGATAATGCATGATTAACTCCAACCAATATCTATAATAACGAATGCAAAATTCTGTCAGCCCCTCTGCCCAGGACCCCTGTTTCTCAGCCTACATTTGCTCTACATAGACATATACCTTTTTGGAATCAGAATGACCCCAGGATTGAAAATCTGCCCTTCATTTGGTTCTTGAACATCCAGCATCGGGATCAGGTCTGGATGAGGACTTGTATGCTAACAGATGAAAATTCAAATTTTAAAAGAACTCCCAAAATTTGTGAACTTAGAAAGTTTTTCATTTAAATTGAATTTCAAGTAATACCATATTGGTAGGGTACCAATAAATGCTTTATCATTGCTCTCTTTAGTTTTGGGCCATAGGGCCCCATTAGACCTCAGCAAGAGCTATCTTAAAAGTCCGCATGGAGTGCGGCTTTTAAGCTAATGAATGAGTAAGCATTGTATTTGATATTCTTTTATTCTTTTATTTGTTTCAGTCATTTGACTGCGGCCATGCTGGAGCACCGCCTTTAGTCGAACAAATCGACCCCAGGACTTATTCTTTGTAAGCCTAGTACTTATTCTATTGGTCTCTTTTGTCGAACTGCTAAGTTACAAGGATGTAAACACACCAACATTGGTTGTCAAGCGATGGTGGGAGTACAACCACAGATACACAAACACACATACATACATACATATATATATATATGATGGGCTTCTTTCAGTTTCCGTCTACCAAATCCACTCATAAGGCTTTGGTCAGCCCGAGACTATAGTAGAAGACACTTGAATGCAAAAAGGCTTATCATTCTTATTTTTTTTATATTCTAATAAATATTGATAATTATATCAGTATTTACTGATAATTATATCAGGCTTTATCACTGTCCAAATGGTGAATTTGTCTTACGGCAAATTTTCTGGACACATCTGCAGCCCTTTCTTACCAAAGACCCTTACATGTTCAGACTTCTGGCTTTCTCCAGCTTATTAAAGGTAATTTCATTGTAAACATCTTTGCCATGTGAAAATTCGTCATAAGAAATTTTGCTTTAAACGACCTCATCACATTTTTTTAATGTTTGATGTTGAATAAAAGACTTGCTTATTTAACGCTTTTATAAAACCTTCTATCATTATTTTTTCTTTATTCTAAAAAATGCTGATGTAATGTGCTTTATCATTGTCCATACGGTGACTTTGTTTTTTGGCCAATTTCCCTATAGTGAATTATCTGGACATGATATTAATGCTATAGGAGGATTAAGATATGGACATTTACACAATAGGATATCTTTGGTGACAGCAAGTGAGGGTGGGATATTGAGGGATATAATATGGGGGCAGAGGGATATCTACACTTACAAGCTGAGACCCTGACAGATGTTACTACTCCAGGGCAGAGCAGATCTGGGAACAATACTAACTAACATTACTGGAATGTCTGAACCAGTGCGCCACTACCAGATGCAGTTTAAAGTCACACCCAAGACATCTGTTAAAATATACTCCCTTTATTCAATTAATTTTGACAATAATGAAGAATTTAGGAAAATAACTGTCATTAAGATAAATTTTGGAATGTAAATTAACATAGAATTTTAATAGGTTTAAATTTAGATTATTTTTAAGGGAGAAATTCATATTATGGATTAATTTTGGCAATAATGAAAAATTTAGGAAAATAACTGTCATTATTAAGATAAGATGAATTAACACAGAATTTTGATGGTAGGTTTTAATTTAGATTATTTTAAAACAAAAAATTTGTATTATGGATTAATTTTGACAATAATGACGAATTTAGGAAAATAACTGTCATTATGATGAATTTTGGAATTTAAATTAGCATAGAATTTTGATAGGTTATTTTTAAGCGAGAAGTTTGTATTATGGATTGATTTTGATAATAATGAAGAACTTAGTAAAATAACTGGCATTATCAAGATAAGGCGAATTAACTTAGAATTTTGATGGAAGATTTTAATTTAGATTATTTTAAAAACAGGATGTTTATATTACAGAACTCAGAGCAGTCTCAAACGTTTTGGTATCAAAAGGGTTAAGGACTAAGTGTGATCACCAGATCTTGTGATCTAGATATACCAACTCTGTCTGTCTGTCTGTCTCTCCATGTGATTGAAAAACCACACAGTGAACTCTGGCATACAGAGATTTATTGTATGAAATGCAGTCTGACATCTTGGCATCTTGCATTTCCTACAAAGTTCATTTTGTTCTAGCATGTCTGTTGCTGTTTAGCCCAAGGTCAGTAATGACAGAACAGGCTTATGATAAAAAAAAAAAGTTCCAACCAGGGCCATCCCAGCTTATATTCAAGACTATATAATTCAATGTATCCTTTATTTTTCTTTTAAGATGCCATGGCTGTTGGGTTAAGAAATTTGCTTCCTAACTATATGGGTTCAGGTTCAGTCCTGCTGCCTGTCACCCAGGGTAAGTGGCTTCTCCTATAGCCCAGGCCTTGTGAGGGAAACTGATGTAAGGTCATTGTACACACGCACACACGTGTATATTAGCTGCTGGCAAAAGGGTAAGGGTAATGACTCCCTTCAGTCAAGAATGACCATGGGATTGCACCTTGAAAGTTACTCCCTGAGGCACAAGTCCGGGCAAGGTTGTTTATGGAAGACCAACAGTCACCCATGCATACCGGCCTCCCCTCTCCACACCACCAATGTTATCCAAGGGAAAGTCAAAGGCTGATACAGCTTGGCACCAGTGATGTTGCAACTCATTTCTACAGCTGAGTGAACTGGAGCAACGTGAAATAAAGTGTCTTGCTCAAGAACACAACACACAGCCTGGTCCGGGAATTGAACTCACTACCTCTTGATAGTGAACACGATGCTCTAACCACTGAGCTATGCGCCTTCACAGAGGACAGTAACTATATATAAGAACTCGCTTGGACTATGACAACCCAGCAATGTATTGAAAGTGGAGTTATGATGATGACCAGAGACCACATGTAAATCTATATTCTCACTGAAAATTCAAACATGAGCTCTACACCTAAACAATGATTGACGACTACGGCTACAGTGTGTTTGCCCTCCTAGTGGAGTATTTGTCAAATTTGTAAGATGGATACTTGGGCCACAGGCAAAAGCATTACTTTGCCTATTGGAATGTTAGGGACAACTGTCAGATGTGGTGAGCTCATTGCTCAGAGCTGGCTCAACCCTTCCTGGATGAATTCTGCCACATGTACAAGTACTAGTAAGGTGATAATAAGGAGAGCATGGTTTGACGAGAATTAGGCTGTTATTTCTGTGAACAATCATTAGAGGCTCCCTTGTATACTACTGAATCTTGTGGGGTTTGGGGTGATGATCACAGCCGAGGCAGATAAGGTGTGTACTCAGAGTACAGCAACAGTTTTAGTTGTTCTGTGCTTATCTGATGGGGTGTCCATCTATCCCAGCAGAGCTTTTGAAATTAATGAGGTTACTTTTGGATATTTGTGTTTGTTCCAGGGTAGGGATACTGGTCTTCAGAAGATGGATGAGTATGAATGGGTATCAACTGTGTTGGCTGTTGTATACAAGAGAGCTAGACATATGGAATATAAATCAAGCAGTGTTTCTTGGTGTCAAATTGTAGGGGTTTTAGTCATATAGGCTTGCAGGGCCAGTTCCCCAATTTCTGTGGCATGTATATTCTTCTGCAGAATGCGATGCCAGTTTGTCTCAGGAATACTCATTTCTGCCAGCTGAGTGGAGTGGAACAATGTGAAATGAATAATTTTGCTCAAGAACATAACACGTTGCCCAGTCCAGGAATTGAAACCACAACACCCGACCGCTAAGCCATGAGTCCAACACCCTACCGCTAAGCCATGTGCCTCCACAAAAGTAAAATTATCTTCTCCAGTCATACCAACTCATAAGGGCCGGTTTCCTGGTTACAAGGCGTATAAATTCCCTGCCTGGACAGGAGGCTGGTCGGTTGAAGGATTACTCATTTTTGTCAACTGGGTGGACTGGAACGACGTGAAATGAAGTGTTTTGCTCAAGAACACAAAGCATTGCCTGGTCCAGGAATCGAAACCACAATTTTACAATCATGTGTTTGACACCCTAACCACTAAGCCTCCACCAAGTTAGTTGCAGATTATGGCTGAGAAAACATCATCATCATCATTTAATATCTGTTTTCCATGCCAGCATGGGTCGGACAGTTTGGCAGGAGCTGACCAGCTGAAGGGCTGTTTAGACTTCCTGTTTGTTTAGGCATGGTTTCTCATCCATCCTTTACCTCTGATCAAACACCACCGGGGCATATAGTCATTATAGACGTATTATAGTCAAGCTATTTAGCTTCCTATGATTTTGGGCTGCAGGCCCAATTAGCGCTCCACAGGAGCCAGACTGCATGCAGTATGGCTTTTAAGTTAGTCATGTACATATGTAAGTCATTCAACGGCATGAACTTGAGCATGTTGAATGGAATTTGTTGAGGCAGATTTTCTACGGTCAGGTGCTTTTCCTGTTACAAACCCTCACCTGTAAGGGTGATATTTCCTCATGACCAGATATATTTCCACAGAAGATTAGAAACAAAGGACATTGTTTGCTTGACTGAGACACACATTTACGACTATTACATGATGTCTCAAGGCAAGGAAACAGTGACATGTGCACACACTCAAACACACAGGTATATATATATATATATATATATATATATATATACATATACATATTCTAGCTCAGTGGTTAGAGCATTGGGCTCACAATCATGAGGTAGTGAGCTCGATTCCTGGACTGGGCAGTGTGTTGTGTTCTTGAGCAAGACAATTTATTTCACGTTGCTCCAGTTTACTCAGCTGTAGAAATGAGTTGTGATGTCACTGGTGCCAAGCTGTATTGGCCCCTTTGCATTTCCCTCGCATAACATCGGTAGCATGGAGAGGGGAGGCTGGTATGCATGGGTGACCGCTGGTCTTCCATAAACAATCTTACCTGGACTTGTACCTTGAAGGGAAACTTTTTAGGTGCAATCCCATGGGCATTCATGATTGAAGGGGGGTCTTTATACCTATACACAAACAATAGGCATTTTTCGGTTTGTCTCCCATATTCACTCACAAGGCTTTGGTCAGCCCAGTGTTATAGCAGAAGACAGCTGCCCATGGTGCCATGCAGTGGGACTGAACTTGAAAGCATATAGTTCAGAAGCAAACTTCTTACCACACATCCACACCTGTAGCCATGCCTGTGGATGTTAAAATGACGATGATGATGATGAAGGAAAGAAGGAGCTTGTTTCAAACAAAGAAACAAAGCCCCGCCACTTGAATTCCAATAACAACAATGGTGAGTTGTCACACGTTGAACTTTAGGAAGGACTTACATGGTTTTACCGTTCCTCTTACAGACTGCATTTTTGAAAGTGGTTGCTAGTTCGTTGCATTCTTTTGCTTGAAATATCCTCGATTTTCAAGACTGTCAACTTAAACGTTAAAATGCATCATTATTGTGTATGTAAGTGTGTATGCATGTATGTATGCAGCTATGTATGTATGTGTGTATGTTTGGAGCTATGTATGTGTGTATGCATGCAGCTATGTATGTATGTGTGTATGCATGCAGCTATGTATGTATGTGTGTATGTATGC
>NC_142952.1:31902191-31922191 GCF_046866305.1 Octopus bimaculoides | reverse complement strand
ATGCACCATATGAACGTGGTCGGTGCCAGTGCCGCCTGGCTGGTCCTGTGCCAGTGGCATGTAAAAAGCACCATTCAAGTATGGTCATTGCCAGTGCTGCATGAGTGGCCCCCATGCAGGTAGCACGTAAAAAGCACCCACTACACTCTCGGAGTGGTTGGTGTTAGGAAGGGCATCCAGCTGTAGAAACCTTGCCAGACCAGATTGGAGTCTGATGTAGCCTTCTGGCTTGTCAGTCTTCAGTCAAACTGTCCAACCCATGCCAGCATGGAAAGCAGAGGTCAAACATTATATATATAACCTTATAATGTATATAACCATATATATATAAAACCAAATATATATACATATATAAAACCATATATATATACATATATAAAGCCATATATATATAAAACTATATATATATAAAACTATATATATATCTAAAACCATATATATATATATATATATATATATATATATATACCCATATATATATAAAACCACATATATACATAAAACCATATATATATATATATATATATATATATATATATATATATATAAATAATATATGAGTATATGCATATATGTACATATATATATGTATATATATATATATATATATAAATAATATATGAGTATATGCATATGTACATATATATATATATATATATATATATATATATAAATAATATATGAGTATATGCATATGTACATATATATATATATATATATATATATATATATATATATATATATATATATATATATATATATATATATATATATATATATATATATACGTATATATACATATATATATGTATGTATGTAATATTGTGGTTTAAAGATGAAGAATTCGTGCATTTGGAAGAAATCGGCGACGATGCTATCCTTTCAAAAGACAGATCACTCTGTCTCTGAATGATAGAAACAGCTTTTGAATTTTGATATCGATATTTTGAGCCTGTTGTGATCAATCACATAATCGAAATATGGCCATGCATAAACGTACATATACGTGTACGTATGTATGCGTGGTGTGTGTGTGTGTGTGTGTGTGTGTTATCAGAGCAAATGGTAATAATCTTGTTTGAACACACGATATATATTGATTGATTGCTTGGTTAATCTCGATCTCTCTATATAGAACGAAATGATCTGTAATAGTTTTTATTTTTTATATATCTCTTCTTCTCATCTATACTATAAAAGGCATATTATATAAATATAAGTGTGCGAGTGTAAACGCTTGCATAGGTGTAGATGTGTGTCTGATCTCGATAGCGATGTGTGTAAAATTGAATATACAAAACACACATACATATTCATTGATCGATCTCAGTCTTTCTATATGTAGACAGATCTGTTATATTTTCTCTTTATACATCTATCTATCTATCTATCTATCTACCTGTCTATCTATCTATCTATCTATCTACCTACCTACCTATCTATCTATATCAGTTTACGCTGGTCACGATGTACATGTGTATAACTGGTATCACACACATATATATACAGGCTGGGAAAACATTTGACATTTTATTACTACGTTATTATTATTATTTTAATTCGTTTTGTTCGTTATGTACAAATACATGCATATTGAGCATTATGTTACTTATTTCATTCAATTTTAGAAATATAAATATAAATATATATATATATATATATATATATATGTTAAATGAGTTTTGATCTTGGTGCGTGACGTTTGGCCCACTGTATATTATTAATTGATTGGTTGATTAATTTCGATCTCTAGTGACTGATTTGTGTAGTCCTTCACACACACACATAAACGTTTACATTTGTGTGTTTGAAACACTGCCAGAAAGATGTTTATAATCACGTACACAACACATACATACATGTATATATACATACATAAAATACACATATCCATTATATATATATATATATATATATATATGCATACATACATAAAACACATATCCATTATATATATATATATATATATAAGCAGTCATATTCATACATTTGCTTGAAAATACAGTACATGCGTGCGAAAATATACACACTACAGATGTATATATTTACATACATCTACCTACAGTTATGTGTACATATAAAATATATATATATATATACACACACACACCTAGATATATATATATTCAAACATATCTATCTATATAGATATATATTCATATACACACACATATTCTTTTTTATATATATATATATAACTGATATATTGAGCAGTTACATGTACCCGTCTGATCACGATAGATGTGTATATTTACACAAACATCTACATCCACATATATACACACACATATATACCATTGTGCCTGTGTCTTTTGGTAATAATATATGATGATATATATACTGAAACATATTTGTTTGTTGTCTCCATATCGAAGCCAGCCACCGACTGATTCCCCCGACTCTTCTTAAAACTACAATGGCCAAAATAAAGTCTTACCTGGAGGTGTCATCGGAAACATGTTAAAATATCCAACAATAAATCAATGGTGATGGTGGTGAAGACACTTTGAAATCTTCGGAATTAAAATCCAGGGAGGGGAGTAATGAATAATAATGATAATAATAATAATAAATGTCTGTAAAACAGTTTCTGGTGTCAGCAGATGAAATAATGGAGGAACACATAGATCAGTTGTGTTGGGCCGAACATCGTCATCTTTTTTTCTGCTATTCTTTCATATCAAGTTAATTACAGCAAGCAAGGAAGGAAGAGAGAGAAAGGGTGAGAGTGCGAGAGAGGGTGAGAGTGCGAGAGAGAGAGGGTACGAGTGCGACAGAGAGGGCGAGAGAGAGAGTGAGAGAGAGAGAGGGTATGAGTGAGAGAGAGAGAGAGATAGAGTCGTAAAGGTTTTTCGACAGACTAAGGTTTATTGATCGATGCAAAAAAAAAAAGAAATAGGAGTTCTATATTTTTAAGAGAGAGAGAGAGAAAGAAAGATAGATGCGTGTCTTTCATTTCGGTTTATAAAGAAAAGAGGGGGAGAGAGTAAAAGAGAGAGAGGGTAAAAGTTAGAGAGAGAGTGTGAAAGAGAGAGGATTCACTGCGGTCCTTCTCCTGTATGACTTCCTGTCACAGTGTAAATTTCCTTAACGGACTGAAGTTCGTTTCTTCTTAAGATTCAGGGTTGAAGTACCTCATATAATATTAAACTCTTTATAACTTATTTATTTTTAGGAATCTTCTGAATTTTTTTTTCAGATTTTGTTTTTATTTACGGAATTCATATGATTATGAAAATAAAATAATAAAAAGATTTTTAAAAAGATTAATGATAAAAAAAATTTTAACTCCGATTTAGCTGCTATTTTTAGCACATCTCACGACCACCTGATACCTTCCTCGTTTCTGTCTCACAACGACATGTATTGATGTTTTGCAATATTCTTCTCCCTACAAATACATTTAATACATTTTGAGTGGATTTTGGAGACGGAAAATATCTATGTCTTTGTGTCTATTTTTGTTCCCCTCACCACCGCTTGACAACCGGTGTTGGTGTGTTTGCATCCCCGTAACCTAGCAGTTCAGCAAAAGAGACCGTTAGAATAAGTACTAGGCTTAAGAAAAGCGTACTGGGGTTGATTCATTCGGGTAAAAATTCAAGGAGCTGCCCCAGCATGGCCACAGTCAAATGATTGAAATATGTAAAAAGTAGAAAGAGATTTGATGATGATGGATTCTCTCATTGAGACCGACAAATGGGGGTTTAGTAAAATAAAGCACTAACCATGTTCTATGGACACGAATGTGTCTCTTGAGGCATGCCGGTGCCTTGCAAACCTTTTGGAACAAGATGAGGATTCAGTTTACTCAAGTGCTTGTGGATCACTCACTATGGGTTTTCTTGAGTGGATGGCCAGGCCTGTTTTGCTTTGTGCTACAAAAGCACAATGACAAGAAAGGTTTCCATTTTGAGGAGCAGTGTTTTGCCAGCGTGCCTTCATGCTGGCATGAAGTTGGTCCCGATGTTGGAGTCAACTTTGTTCAAAGCTTTGAACTGAAGAGAAGCAAGAAAGATGCCAGGTCCTGTGTTCTGATGCTTTCCTAGGAAGAAAAAAGAATGGTACATCACTTCAGATTATCTTTTATATATATATATATATATATATATATATATATATATACATACATATCCAAGAATGTTAGGGGTTGTGAATCCAACCCACTAAGGAATAATATCTATCCAATATCTTGCCGGAAAAATACCCAATTATTATTACACTAGTGTTTTTCCTTCGTACTACCAAGTGCAATAAATGGGTGCGGGTAAAAGGATATTTTACCCTTAATTTATATAGCGAAACAAATAAACAGGTAAATTGACACAATACAATGTCTACAAGTTGATGAATACCACCTATTCCCCTCCATTTTCTTATTGCTATATATATATATATATATATATATATATATATATATATATATATATATATATATATATATATATATATATGTTGTTGTACTTGGGGATGGTCATATTGCCAGTTTAGCCAATATATATATATATATATATATATATATATATATATATATATATATACATATATATATAATTATGTGTATTTCTTCTATCTTAATGAATAAAAATTCTTCTGATAGAATAAATGGGTTAATAGAAACCAATGTAGCAAAGAACACAAAATAAATGTGGTTTAGTTCCTGTTAAGATGATTCCCATGCTTTCCCTGATGAGAAGGTTACAATTTTAATATCAAAGATCCCTATGGATCACACAGGTTGTAATCCTTTGAAACATATGTAGGAATAAAGTATGCAATTATAACATGCGTTTTCTCCGATCCTTAAATTCTTAAATATATATATATATATATATATATATATATATATATATATATATATATATATATATATATATATATATATTGAAAAGATTAATGTTGTTGGCCACCAGAAAATCTATCATAAAATTTGATAACAAGCTGTGGATCCATAAAGATACACCTGATGGTTTTGATGCCACGATGGGAAGTTCTGATTCAGCACAAGTAGCTGATTTGGTCGGTATATATATATATACTTTATGAAATGGCAGACCAGTTCCCAAGCATCTGTGGAGGTCTATATTGTGATGGTTATTTACTCTACCTTCAAAATGTTTCTAACCAGAAAGTACAAAAGGTTAAGAATAGTTTAGCTAAGTTTTTCCATAGAATGGGCTTAGGCATAATTTTTGATGATGATGTAATGAAAGCCAACTTTTTAGACATTACACTTAACTTACACAATAATTCGTACTTCCCATACCACAAACCAAGTATATTAGCAAATTCTGTAATCATTCTAGGGCAATCACTAAGAATTTAGTTAAGAATATTTCATTTAGATTGTCTAAGTTATCTGCTAATGTTGACATTTTCAATGACAAGGCTGAATTTTAAAGCAGGTTATGCAGATAAAGTTACGTACATTAATTCCATTCAATCTTATTCTACTTTTAGTAATGGAGACATGAAATCTAGTTGTAACGATATGAACGTTTTTAATTCAGACGTCAACATCGGAGGAATGGTTTTTTTACGGCGTAAGGGAGGTAACCGTTATTTAAGCCCCTTTTTTTCATTCTAAAGGTAAATCAATGTCTTTTAATGATAGTTACACAAAAAAATAATGCAAATACTAGCAAAACTATTTGGTTTATTATTCCTTATAGGAGGCAAATTAAATCTTATCTTCCATTCCAGTTTCGGGAAGCTATTATTAGGAATTTTCCAAAGAATCCTAGGTATTACTCGATTATCAACTCACACATGGTTAGGATTGGTTTTTTTAACACACACAAAAAACAAAAAAACCTTTCACAGATTATCTCTTCACATAATATTATTCTGTTAAATAGGAATCCAATTACTGAAAATAATAACATTAATTTAGCTAATACCATCCATCTCTCTAAAAATATTAACAACAAGGTTATTGTCTCTGAAGTCAATTCCAACAGAATCAAGTTTATGTCTAGTATTTTTAAGACTAAAACCTCTTTATACTAGTGTAAAATTATTTCCGATACAGATGTCTTTTCTTATATAGATAGTTCTTCTTCTGCATTAAATTTAATTGCATTAAATCCAATTTTGATTCTAACATTTTTTCTACATTTTTATACTTGCTTATGGTATCTTTATACCTGTAACAAACTTTTTCAATTGCTATTTTCATATTCTTACTACTCACTCTGGCTGATTTTTATGAATATGATAAATTTTTATTGGAAACTAGCTAAATTAACAGCCCACTCTTAAAAAATACAATCAAAAATTAAATCTTCGCCAGCCATCCAAATGGCTACTGGTTGATGAAAGCGCAAGTAGCAACGTAAAGCCAAGGTTCGCGGGAATATCTTTTTAGTCTTCTATAATTACATGAGTTTGCTATGGATTATATTCGTTATTAGGAATTTTTTGGAGTGAAAAAATGACGCAGTGACCTAACAAATTGTATTTAGAATATTAATTGCGATTGTTTAATCCAAGAAATTTGGAATTGTGTAAATGTATGTATTTTAAACATACACACACACAGAGAAAATCTGCCTTTTATAGTATAGATTATTTTACTCTATTTTTGGATTCCTCAAGAAGTTTGAATTGTTCTATTTGAATTTATTTTTTCTCTTATATATATAATATTAGGGACAAAATCCAAAATTACAGGTAAAAACTCAAAATCAATTTATAAAAAATTAAAATCAAATTAAGTTTCACAGTATAAAATATATATAAATATATAGTTTTAGGGAAAAGAACCAAGGTTCATGAACTCATCGATGAAAATCCAGTCACATATAGAAAAATTAATAATTAAAAGCACAATAAATGAGTATAATATAATACAAAGTAAATATCATAAGATAAAGATAATAAAAATAAAGATAATAAAATAAAGAGAATAAAATAATAGAAAAATAATAATAGATAATGGAAAAATAAAGATAATAAAAATATCATAAGATATTATCTTTATCTTATGATATTTACTTTGTATTATATTATTACTCATTTATTGTGCTTTTAATTATTAATTTTTCTATATGTGACAGTGGATTTTCATCGATGAGTTCATGAATCTTGGTTCTTTTCCCTAAAACTATATATTTATATATATATATATATATATATATATATATATATATATATATATATATATATATATATAATCCAAGAGAATTAGGGTTTGAGGATCTAACCCACTAAGAGATAGTATCTATCCAATATACTGCTAGGAGGGTACCCAATTATTGTTACACTAGTGTTATACCAAGTGCAATAAGTGGGTGCAGGTAAAAGGGGTTCTTTTTACCCTAAATTTATATAGCAATAAGAAAATGGAGGGGAATATGAGGTACTCATCAACTTTCAGACATTGTATTCCGTTGATTAATCTGTTTATTTTATAACTAAAATGACAATATACAGACACTTATGACATACCATGTCATATCAACAATTAAGATTTCAAATTTAATGGACATATAGTAATTGGAGAAGGGACAAAATCTTACAGTTGTTTCGAATGTGGGGATCTTGGTCTACTTTTTAGGGTCTTTCAGCCTGAGTTGGGAAGCTGATGTTCCTTCACAAAGAACCCCCATTGCATTAGAAACATGAAAAAAATGTAATTATAATTACAAGTGAAATGTAAATTTGCTCTTTAATATTGTAAAAAACAGCAGAATAATGGATTAACTAAGTTTAAGTTAATTTGTGAAATATAATTGTTTTGAATTTGCAGTGAAAAGGAATATATGTGTATGGTGATGTAGTGGAGGTGCTAGGAATATGCTTTGGGAACCACGGGGGCGGCAGTCCGAAAAATTATGGGAACCACTGAGAAAGAGTGTGGTAAGAAGTTTGTTTCGCAACCACATGGTTCCCGGTGGGAAGACAAAAAAACCATCTTGACATAGCCAAGGCTAGCAAGCTGGTAATTAATTCTAGAATTAATTACTGTCACAGCAGTAATATGTCCATTCTGCTGATATATTCAGTAAATTTTCAATATCTTTGTGCAGCTGAAGATTGCTCAGCATTTTGCATTTAATGTAATGCACGCATTACTTAAATAAATGGAGTAGCATGAACCGTGCGTACTGCAATAACCTTTAAAATCCGTGTTGCTTTTTGGGATTTTTTATCACCTAATTTTTGGAATTGTTTGGATAATACCATACTATAATTCTGGTGCCTAAACTTAAGTGCCACATTCAATTTTGAATCTAAATTATATATATATATATATATATATATATATCTGTGTGTGTGTGTGTGTGTGTATTTATATATATATATATATACATATATATATATATATATATATATATATATATATATATATAGTAGTAGTGATGTATTATATATAAGGATGCAGAGCGTGCACCGAAAACCAGCTGACGGAAAATCCGCCTGGGGTTAAACTAGTAGTAACATTCATCTGCCACTTTGATGTGGATACTCGCTTTCCTTCTCTATCTCATCTTGACATCTTGAGATTGTATAAGTAGCTATTTTGCTAATTATATATAAATATATGTGTGTGTGTGTGTCTATGTATAAAGTTAGAGGTTGTCTCCCTTCTGCCAGTCTTGATTAGACTGAATTATAATTTAATGGATTATTCTCTCCCCTTGCTTTGACTCCACTAACTTGTAGGCCGGTCACCAGTGCTGAGGTCATCGCGGTATCTGGAACAGTACTATGTGGGTCCACCTGATATAACTCCTCGGAGCACCACCATCTAGGCTCCTCCTACAGGAGACGCTCCGAGGGTAAGATTCTAAAACACCGAGCGGGCTTTGTCCATTCCCGCTAAATATAGCGAATCCTTTATCGGTAATACGTGCGTGAAGTGTGAAGTCGACTCTCGATTTCCTCGCAAATCCCTCGATCCCGCTTTTCCTTGTCATGCCTCGTTGCTATGACTACTCCACATTTCAACTCCCGAAGCAAATCACTTGGGTCCCCACGGATCGCCCGGGGCGGTACTTTTAAAGGGGCGGCACTTTTGGGTCTGCTATAGGCAATATGTGTTTTTTTGTGGGGTCTGGGGGCGACAAACTCAGGCGGCACACACACTCTAGCTACGCCAGTACTATTGCCAATGCAAGGGTCTCTCTGGGGATGAAACGTTTCCCTTTAAACTGATGGTCTTGTGAGTGTATGTATGTTTGTGTGTTTGTGATTGTCCCCCCACCATCTCTTGACAACCGATGTTGGTGTGTTTATGTTTCCGTAACTTAACAGTTTGGCAAAAGAGATCGAAGGATAAGTACTAGGCTTACAAAGAATAAGCCCTGGGGTCGATTTGTTCGACTAAAACCCTTCAAGGCGGTGCCCCAGCGTGGCCGCAGTCAAATGACTGAAAAATGTTAATGAATAAAAGGATTGATGTGTGTGTGTGTGTGTGTGTGTGTGTGCGCGCGTGCGCGCGCGCACTTCTTTGTGCCTGTCCTTGTCCCCCGCTACTCCACGCAACCGGTGCTGGTTTGTTAACGTCCCTGTTAACTTAGCGGCAAAAAGAGACCGATAAAATAAGTACCATTTAAAAAAAAAAAAAAGAGAAAGAACTGATTTTAAATCATTCGACTAAAACTTCTTCAAGACGGTGCTGCAGTATGGCCGTAGTCCGCTGAATGACAGACAAAAGTTAGAAGATATATAACAACGTCGTAGGTGTTCATTTGTTACGCAATTCCTCGTGGATTTTCGTAAATTCGGGACAAATGTTTATCTCAAATTAATCACTGACGCAATTCCTTAGGTTATATAAATGCTGTGCCGGCTTTAAGAGAACATTGACCTGTCTTTCCAGCGATACGTATCGATATTTTGTAAGTTGTTTGTTTACTTTTTCTTCCGATATTTGGTTATTGATTTTGGGCGTTACATATCTTTGAAATAGAATGAATTCACCTGGTTGTGTTTGAATTCAATTCAGGCTTCTTCACAAAAATCAGGTCGCACCCGACATATGCATGCATGTGTATATGTTTATGTGTATGTATGTATGTGTGTGTATTTGTGTGTGTGTGTATATGTGTGTGTGTGTATGTATATATATATATATATATATATATATAGTGAAGTATATTTGCCATTTAAATGTGGCTGACCCCTAAGGGTGGATGTTACTATATATATTTAATTTTCATAAATTGATTTTAATTGAGTTTTTACCTATAATTTTGGATTTCGTCCCTAATATATATATATATATATATATATATATATATATATATATATATATATATATATATATCGTGGCACTCCGTCGGTTACTACGACGAGGGTTCCAGTTGATCTGATCAAGGGAACAGCCTGCTCGTGAAATTAACGTGAAAGTGGCTGAGCACTCCACAGACACGTGTACCCTTAATGTAGTTCTCGGGGAGATTCAGCGTGACACGGAGTGTGACAAGGCTGTCCCCTTTGAGATACAGGTACAACAGAAGCAGGAAGAAAGAGTTAGAGTAAGTTGTGGTGAAAGAGTACAGCAGGGTTCAGCACCATCCCCTGCCGGAGCCTCGTGGAGCTTTTAGGTGTTTTCGCTCAATAAACACTCACAACGCCCGGTCTGGGAATCGAAACCGCGATCCTATAACCGCAAGTCCGCTGCCCTAACCACTGGGCCATAGCGCCTCGCGCGCGCGCGCTCAAATTAAAATTGGGTAAGATTGGTTTAAGGGTTAAGGTTTATGGACGTACGCCAAGGCAGAGGTATTGTTTTTCAGTTGTGTTTGATTGTTTGTTTGTTTATCCGTGGACAAGATATCCCGAGAACCGTTGGATGGATTCGGATGAAAGTTTCAAGGATGTTTGACCTCTTGACTGGCACGAACTGATTAGTTTTCGGGATCTATCCAGTACTGGACAAGGATTCTGGATTAGTTTTCCGTTTTGTTTTTTTGTTTTTTTATTTAATTTTTGAGAGCGGTCGGGTTCATTTTTAGTATTCTCGTTCGTGAGAGCAGTCAAGTTTATTTCAGATATTCTCATTTTAAAAATCATCTCCGGTTAGTCGTTGAGAGGACATAAGTGTTTCCCTGGTGGAGGTTTGCGCTCTCTGAGTGCTCTTGTTCAATTTATTCTTAGTTCGTTATGATATGTGGTTTCTGCCTGAAGAATATGTTTGAAATATTTCTCAGGATATGAAGCTATTAGTAGCACTTAAAAACATATATTGTGACCCTTTAAATAAATAAATTTTATATATGTATATGTGTGTATATATATATATATATATATATATACTTTATTTAAAAGCAGCAGAAATATAACAAAAAAACCGTTACTCTGAGTTTCACGTTCCCGTTCATCGGACAGTTTTGTTAGAAATGGAGTTTTGTTATATTTCTGCTGCTTTTAAATAAAGCATATTACTCTACCTCTGGTATTTGAGTACTCTTTTTTCCGCCTTGTTGCACATTGCATGTGCTTACTCCGGTATATATATATATATATATATATATATATATATATATATATATATAGGCGTGTCTGTGTAGTAAGAAGTTTGCTTCCCGATCACATGGTCCAGGTTTCAGTCCCACTCTATGGTACCATGGGCAAGTGTCTTCTACTATAGCCTTGGGCCGCCCAAAGCCTTGTGAGTGGATTTGGGAAACGGAAAATGAAAGAAGCCCGTCGTATATGTGTGTGTGTATTTCTTTCTTTCTTTCTTCCTTTCTTTCTTTCTTTCTCTCTCTATCTCTCCATCTTTCTCTTCCCCCCTCTCTCTCTATATATATATAAAGAGAGAGAGAGAGAGGGGGGAGAGTTAGGGTAGTTCACATAACTCTGTAGGGAGCGTAGGGGCCGGTTTCCCAGTTTCCATGGCGTATATATTTCTTCCTGGATGGGACGCCAGTCCCTCACAGGATTACTCATTATTGTCAGCTGAGTGGACTGGAGCAACGTTAAGTGAAGTGTTTTGCTCAGGAACATAACGCATCGCCCGTTCCAGGAATCGAAACCACAATCTTAAGATGAGGAGTTCAACACCCTAACCACTAAGCCATGCGCCTCCACACATACACGCGCGCACGCAGAAGCAAACCACAACTTGCGCTACTGGTTCCACGACATGCAGCAGAATTGGTAAAAAATAACGATGCAACACGAAAAGACATTTTCAAAGATTTATTAGGCGCAAGTGTGGCTGTGTGGTAAAAAGTTTGCTTCCTAACCACGTAGTTCCAGGTTCAATCCCACTGCGTGGCATCTTGGGCAAATATCTTCTACTATAGCCGCGGGCCGACCAAATCCTTGTGAATAGATTTGGTGGGCGGAAACTGAAAGAAGTCCGTCGTATATGTATATATTTATCCGCGTGCGTCCTTGCGTCTGTGTTTGTTCCCTCAGAGGGGGCGGGCTGAAAAGGCCCTGGCTTAAAAGGTGTAGCGGAGTTCTTTTACAGAGCTTAGAAAAACTGAAGGACAGCTGCAATAAATGCGTAAATCTGAGAGAAGTATATGGCAAATAAAATCATAATTAACTGATCCGATATTTTTTTTCACCTAAAGCCAGGAACTTTTCAACACCTATATATATACTTACGTGTGTGTGTGTGTGTGTGAAAATTATCTACACCAAAACTCGAAATTTCTTAAGCAATTCTTGACATTCTATTTTGACATTCTTTTCAAAAATATTTTCGGATTTATGTTTTAAACTTCGGAAATTATAAGTTTTCAAAAAATATGTCTAAGTTGCCGTGCCCCCCACCCTTCCGAATCTATTTCTTTATAACTGAAAAATGCATATTCTCTCTCTCTTTTTTTTTTTTACAATGAATTTTTCCAGGGAACCATTTTAGATGGCGTAGATTATATCGGAAGGTTATGTGAAAAAAAAAAAAAAAAAAAAAAAAAAACTAACAACAACAAAAATCGGAAGTGGAGTTTCACAGAATTCACATACCTCGATTTGTTGATATGTTTTCTCATAGCTTTCATAAAAAAAAAACCCTTCTTTATCTTTTACTTTATTTCCTAAACATGATGCAACTCTACAGGATAATGATGCAACACTTCCCAAAGAACAATGGAGAATTAAACATCTTCAAAAACTTGTGAATTAAATGAAAATAATACTGTAATTAACATTAGATTCCACTCTGACATATTTTTCTGCTGGAGAAGTCTTTTTATGTAGTATTTATGTGCATTTAGTATATGTTCATCCAAGATAGACATCCTTATGCAGTTTTGTATATAAAATAATCTATTTCCTTTAATTTTAAAAAGATCGTGTTTATCGCCACACCGATATGGCTGTTCAACATTACTACCGTTTTAACCTCAGGCAGATCCTCCACCAGTTGGTTAACGGTGCAACCTGCCGCCTGTATATAATGTAAGCAGAGGAGCGAACCCCCACCATCTTCCAGCAGACGACGGGTTCACGAGACCGAATTGTTTCGGGCTCCTTATGCCCATCTCCAGTCGTGAACACCGGACCGCCAAAAGATCATTCTATGTTTAATAGTACTGGCATTGTAGAAATATCACTCTTACTTCTTGTTTCTGTTGTACCTGTATTTCAAAGGGTCAGCCTTGTCACACTCTGTGTCACGCTGAATATCCCCGAGAACTACGTTAAGGGTACACGTGTCTGTGGCGTGCTCAGCCACTTGCACGTTAATTTCACGAGCAGGCTGTTCCGTTGATCGGATCAACTGGAACCCTTGACGTCGAAAGCGACGGAGTGCCAACAACAACAAAATGTAGAAATATCGTATCTCAAAGTAATCTCTACTGGCATGGAACCCAAGAATTTATGGTCCCTCACCGAGAATATACTTTCAGAAGGACTATTTTACACTTGAACGTTCATTTCATTTCATTGACCTGAACGGGTAAAACCTTGAACAAAGATGGAAAAGGATGACTACCTCGGATGAATAAGTACTGCAAATGAACCAACTAAATGCACATAAACGCTACATCAAGGGACATTCGGACACTATTCAAGAGGCAGTTGTGATAATATAAATAGTTTGTAAAGGTTTTTTTCATCCTTGATAAAATAAAGTAGGTCTTTTTCTGTCCTCGTAATTTAGTATTAAAAAAATCGATAGAACAATTACTAGAGTTGAGTTGTTCGATTGAACCCTCTAAAGTAATGCCCTAGCATGGCTGCAGTCCAGTGGTTGAAAAAACAAAACAAAAAAAACGTTAAAAAAGGGGTCCACTCATTTAAAACTCAAGGCTGGACATCAACATAATTGTTGGTGTTTAATCTCAGAGTTACCTCCCTTCACACAGTTTTCCACTATGTCCCTTACTTCAGTCGTTAGACTGCGGCCATGGTGGGGCACAACGTTGAAAGGGTTTTGACCAGTGGTTCCCAAACCTTTTCAGGCTGCCGCCCCTTTGACACCCAGGCCACATTCCCAAACTCACCATCACAAACATAGACCACTTTCTGCAGCAAATACAAAACAACTGTATTTCACAAATATAAGTGAACGTAATTAACCCATTATTTGGGTTTGTGTTTTTACATCCAATGCCTCATTTCGTCCACCTCATTATCGCCCCACTTTTCTATGTATATATATATATCGTTAGTGTATCATATAGCCGAAACAGAAGCACACTCTAAAACATAGAGCAGTAATGTATTTATATGCAGTTAATTCCAATGTCCGGCCATAGAGTAACCAATGGTTTCACATCCATCAAGCTCCGGGACCATAACGGATTCCTACCTCCTAAAGTTGAAGAATTATATGCCATCAACTTTAGAGCCTGGCAAGTCGTCCATGGGGCTAAGCCCTTTATTACGAAACCATTGGTCACTCTATGACTGGACATATAACTGCATATAAATATGTATGTGTGTGTGTGTGTATGTATATATGTATATATATATATATATATATATATATATAAATATATATATATATATATAAACAAAAAGAGGACAGTGAAAACAAACAGGAAGGGCTGCTAAGCCTAAACGAGGTTGTGGTGGCGGACGCGTAATTCAAGTGTGGACAGGAGACAACGAAGAACATGTCTTCCTTGTTCCAGCTACAACGGAAAGAAAGAAAGATAGCCGATGGTCATGTGGGAGCCACGTGAGCAAAGGAGGAGGAGTGAGGGAGAGAGAGTGACAGAGTAATAGGATAGAATAGTGGAAGAAGAGGAGGTAAAAGAATAAGAGATAGAAAAAGAGAGAAAAACGAAAGAGTAAAAAGATCGTATAGAGTGCGCATCAGAATCCTTAAGATAAAACTTACTTGGAAGAGGACGCGTGGCGTTCAATCATATAATAATATAAATAATGTGTGTGTGTGTTTGTGTGTGTATGTATGTACGTGTGTATGTTTGTGTTGTAGGGAATTAGTAATAATAGTGCACCCTCCCGCGTGACGAATGGAATAACCTAGTCACTATGAGTAAAGAGAAGTACGTGAAGTACCAGAGTACGTATTAGGTGGTCAGAGATAGTCATGTCTTTACTGGTTTTACTAAGTATTCTGTACACCGAAGTGGGCGTTATAATAATCCAACATTTTAAAGATCATAATAGTGGCGATGAGGATTTAGACAACTCACGAGGAATTAATAAACGCGACGAGGTCAAAGCCATTCGCGTGGAGTTGACAGAAACTTGAAGAAGAGTTAATAAACTCACAAAGTTTTGTTGAGCGAATTTTATGGAAAAAAATTGGAAAATTATGGAGAATTTGTTGGCTGGTTTGCTCGAGTTAAAAAAAATAGTATCAACAGCAACTGAAAGAACAACAGCAGCAGCTGCAACTGCAAGAACAACAGCTGAAGCAACAACAACAACAAATACTATTACAACAACAAAAGCCTTAATTATTGAAGTCGTCTGAAAAGACAGGAAATGTGTTCTCGCCAGACTATATCACGAACTCCATAACAGAGTTAAAATGCAAACCTGACGAAGGGTTTACCCTCGAAGCATACTGCAGAAGACACGAGAAAATCTTTGGAAAAAATGTAAAGATTGGGATTACGAGATGAAAACGTGCTTAATCTTGAGTAAACTGACGGTACCAGAACATGATCAGTACAGTAATTATGTACGCCCAAGAAAATCTTCGCGCATAAACTTTAATGTCACAATAGATATATTGTGTGAAATTTTCAATGAAAAGAGCTCATTGTTCAACACACATTGGAAGTGTGTGAACGTAGAGGAAAACAACGACGAGGACTACATCACATATACTGGTAGAATAAACAAGGAATACGAGAAGTTTAAGTTGGAATTAATTAACGCCAGAAATGTTCAAATGTCTGATTTTAACACAGAGACTTACTGCCGAAAAGGACGCAGAAGTTAGAACTAGAATTCTCGCAAAGCTGGAACAAAACCAGGATGTAACCCTACAGCAAGTGTCAGCAGAATGTGAAAGGATAGTCAAATTAAGACACGACGCAGAAGAAATTGAATGTGAAGATTGTTTAATTATTCCTCTTAAGAAGGAACTGGTTTCTAACCAAAGATACAAAGCTCAATCTTTGGAATGTAGATAACGAAGATTGTCACATTTTGAACTTGACGAAAGTCTTGCATAGTTTTATTGTTTCTCTTACAGATTATATTTGTAATGTGTGTTTCAGTTGGTTGATTTTATTTTCTGAAAATCCAAGCCCATCATAATACAGTTAAATTTTCACTTACAAAACCAAATGCCCCAATTATTATTGGAATAAATGTAAATTTGTAATCCGGATATAGAAGCTGGATTACAAATTAACATTTATAAAGCAATTTTTGTAGCAGTTTTGAAGCAGTTGTCCATAGTTATCTTCTTTCTCTTTGATTTTCAAAGAGATATTCACATCAGCAGGGCAGCTGACCTCTATGGCCTGTTATGCTTACACTTAACAGATGTGTAGTGGATCTTGCATGCATGAAGTGGATTCGATCCACCATAGCCAAATTTAAATTAACACTGCAACAGAACTTTTCCCACGGTGGAACAATGGCTTTTCTGTGACAGCAGTTTGACACGGTTACAGATGTTTTGATGGGAATGTGCCACCAGTATTCCTTGCACTGATATTTGCGTACGTATTCAACAACAGGGGGTATTTATTCCTGGACAGTCTTTTTTCCGGGTCCCATTGTCTATTGTTTTTGCGACAATGTCATGTCACATCAAGGAATAGTCCCTCAATGACATGTTTGGGCAGCTGCTAATCGCATGTGTGATGTCTTACTCAGAAATACGAAATAATCAACGTTTTCGAATGCATCTTGGAACTCCAAAGGCTTCACTGTGTTTCTTGTTAATTAGGTATTTAGAAGCAATCTCCTGTTCTTGGATTGCAAATGTATAGCCTTCGAAGTGTGATGTGATTCAGCGGTCATGAGTCATGTATGTATGTATGTATGTATGTAGTGTGTGTATACAATGAGTTTCTTTCAGTTTCCGTCTATCAAATTGACCCACAACGTTTTTGGCTGGTCCGAGGCTATAGTAAAAGACACTTCCACAAGGTACCACAGAGTAGGACTGAAACCAAGGCCACATTGGTTTGAAAGCAAACTTCTTACCACACTAATATTTACTCGCGCTAAGGCCGCAAGCTGGCAGAATCGTTTGCACGTCGCTCCAAATGCTTAGCGGCATTTCGACCATCTTTACTTTTCTAAGTTCAAATTCTGCTGAGGTCGACTTTTCTTTTCATCCTTTCTGGGTCGATAAAATAAGTACCAGTTGGTCACTGGGGTCAATGTAATCCCCAAAACAGTTGGTCTTGTACTAAAATTTGAAACCAATATTCTTGCCAATATCTATTCACACTAAGGCGTCGAACTGGCAGAATTGTTAGCACGCCGGGTGAAATGCTTAGCGGTCTTTTGTCTATCGTTACGTTCTGAGTTCAAATTCATCCAAGGTTGATTTTGCCTTTTATCCTTTCGGGGTCGATAAATTAAGTACCAGTTACGCACTGGGGTCGATGTAATCGACTTAATCCTTTTGTCTGTCCTTGTTTCTCCCCTCTATGTTTAGCCCCTTGTGGGCAATAAATAAATAAGAATCGTTAGTTCACTGGGCCAAATGCTTAACAGCATTTCGTCCATTTTTACATTCAGAGTTCAAATTCCGCTGGGGACGATTTTTGCCTTTCATCCTTTCATCAACTTACCCGCTCCCACAAACATGCTAGCCTTGCGCCAAAATTTGAAACCAGTATCAGCTCGTACCCTCGTCTACAGAGTCATCTTGTTTGTTGCGTGCACCAATTCAACTGACCAGATCTTGGTGCACCAACTTTGGTCATACAATACTTCTTCCTACATTGTACAGCTTCCACCCTTCAACATCACTCCCCCACTTCGTCCACGTTCTCAGTTCCATCCTTTTTTCCGATGTAATGAGACTAGAACATTTCGTTCTGTGACTATGAATTGAACTCAAGGTTTTTCAAGCTGCGGTTAATTCTTCAACGACAACTGTAGTCGTAATGAACTGATAAAACAACACTTCGATATGATTCAGTTTTAACTGCTTAAAATATTCTGACCAATCACAAACTTACAGGTGTTATGCCTTTGTTAATGAGTTTTAATCCAGCAATAATAACACACCTGCTCTTTTGTTTTGATATACCTGCTGTTACCTATAACAATTACTAATAAGTATAAAGAAAAATCTGGTTATGCTTACATACATACATATATATAGACAGACAGACAAATAGACATTTACATACATTTACATACATACATACATACATTTATATACATACGTTGTCAAACGATGTTGGGGGACAAACACAGACACACATACACACAGACACAGACACACACACACACACACACACACACACACACATACATATGACGGGCTTCTTTCAGTTTCCGTCTACCAAATCCACTCACAAGGCTTTGGTCGGCCCGAGGCTATAGTAGAAGACACTTGCCCAAGGTGCCACGCAGTGGGACTGAACCCGGAACCATGTGGTTGGTAAGCATTCTACTTACTACACAGCCACTCCTGCGCCTATACAACATATAAAAGCGTCAAGACTCCCTTCGATCACGAATGACCATGGGATTGCACCTAGAAAGTTCCCTTCTGAGGCACAAATCCGGGCAAGGTTGTTATATGGAAGACCAGCAGTCACCCATGCATACAAGCCTTCCCTCTCCTTGCCACTGATGTTATCCAAGGGAGAGGCAAAGGGGCCGATACAGCTTGGCACCAGTGACGTCACAACTCATTTCTAGGGCTGAGTGAACTGGAGCAACGTGAAATAAAGTGTCCTGCTCAAGCACATTACACACAGCCTAGTCCAGGAATTGAACTCACTACCTTATGATTGTGAGTCCGATACTCTAACCACTGAGCCATACGCCTTACATCTATAATATTGATTTCAAATTTTGGCTCAAGGCCAGCAATTTCGGGGAGGGGTTAAATCGATTGTATTGACTCCAGTAATCAACTGGTACTTATTTTATTGACTCCAAAAGGATGAAAGGCAAGGTTGACCTCGGTGGAATTTGAACTCAGAACCTGAAGACGGACGAAATGCCGTTAAGCATTTCGCCCGGCGTGCTAACCGTTCTGCCACCTCGCCATCTTGGCTCTTATATCTATCTATCTATCTATCTATCTATCTATCTATCGACGACGGTATTCTTTCAGTTTCCGTCTACCAAATTCACTCACCATGCTTAGGTCGGCTTGCAGCTATAAATAAGTATATATGGCTTTTGTTTATGTTTGTCCCTCCACAAAAGTTTCACACAGTGAGACTAATGCCGAAACCATGTAGTTGGGAAGAAAACATTTTACCACACAGCCACATCTGCGCCTTTTTTTTTCTGTATAAATTATTTTCTTCAAATACTTAATTTTATTTCCAGTGAATGTTTTATTAGAAATTACAGTAGCCATGTTTATTCATAAAATATGAATATGAGTTCCACAATTTTGACGGGGGGGGGGGGGATCCTATAAGGTTTTCACAATGAAACAAACCATTTGG
>NC_142952.1:31829691-31897191 GCF_046866305.1 Octopus bimaculoides | reverse complement strand
AGTGAAAAAGCATCTGTGCTGGTGTCACGGACAAAACTTCCATGCTGGCACCTTGTAAAAAGCACTGAGTACATTCTGTAAAGTGGTTGGTGTTAGGAAGGGCAATCGGCCAGAGAAACCATGCCAGAACAAACGATCGGGGCCTGGTGCAGACCTCCGGCTTGCTAGTTCTTATCGAATCATCCAACCATGTCAACATAGAAAACGGATATCGTGATGATGATGATGATGATATATATGTTACAAGGTTGACTTGTTCCGAACAAAGATATTTGTTACACATTAATAGTTATGTGTTTCACAATAGACTGGAAATAAACAACTTTGTTTTGATGACTCATTATCATCTTTAATATCCGCTTTCCATGCTGGCATGGATTGGACGGTTTGACTGAGGACTGGCAAGCCAGGAGGCCCCACCAGGCTTCAGTCTGTTCTGGCAATGTTTCTACAACTACTAACATTACTCATTTGCAAACATTTTGTTATGTCAACACAAAGACAGACGCACGCATGCACGCACACTAAGCTTCTTTCAGTTTTTGTCTGCCAAACCCATTCTCAAGGCCATGGCTACGGTACCCATTCTCCTTTGCTGTCATGAGGCTTTTTTGGAGCTGGATTTTCTACAGGGACCATGCTCTTGCTTACCCCCAACCTCAGTTTCTAGACATGAGTGGTCCCTAGACCAAAGCCTCTACCACAATTTTTAAGAAATGTGGTGGAAAACTAGCTCAGGAAGGCTACTCCCTGAGACCCCTTTCGGAGTCCCCTACCTAAATACACACATATTTATATATATGAAATGCTGAACCTTACAAAGATGAGATGACTGGACTATGTGGTGCATTGTTGTGCTTGAGAAAACCTGCCATGGCCTCTGGCCTTGCTAGTTCCTGTTAAGCTGTCCAACCCATGCCAACATGCAAAACAGACATTTAATGTTGATGATGATGATATGTGTGTGCGTATATATATATATATATATTTCTACTGATCAAAACAAGTGAAAGATAAGATACGAGAAAATTGTTTTATTTTAAAATAACGAATATTTTTCTTTTAAAAAATTAATATTCATTTTATCATTTTGCATAAGCATCAGGAAATTTTGGTATAAAGTTGAATTGTGATTATTGTGTTTAATCTATATTTTCTGATATTACCTATGATGGCACAAATATACTTCCAAAATTACCCATTACATGATGAGTAACACTTTAGTATAATACCTTTTTGATAAAAAGTTAATTATAATTATTGTATATATGAGTTCTGATCAAAAAGTATTAGGACAGGTGTTATAAAAAGAAAGCTAAAATAGATATGTATTTGTTTTGTAAGATTCTTGTTGTGAAACCATGTGTTGAAACAGATATTGTTGTATTTCAGGATGGCAATTTTTTTTTAGTTTTCTTGCCAAATAAATGCACATACGATATATTTTTGTTCTTCACTTGTTTATTAATGTTCTTGTTTTATTTTGTGTCCCTTGTCTGGAAATCTTTTGTCACACGTCCTGTGACCTCTTCAGTGCCTCTCCATCCCACGTGTCTCCTCCCATTCTGTTTAGTCCATTCTGTCTTTTTGGATTAAACAGAACAGGAAGCGACACATGCAATGGAGAGTTGCTGAAGAGGTTACAGGTGTGTAATGAAAGATTTTCAGGCAAAGAACATTAAATTAAAAAACAACAATAAAGCTAAACTGAAGAACAGGTATACAGTGTGTGTATTTATTTGACAAAAAAAAAAAAGAAAACCAAACCCCCCCCCCCCCCAACCATCTCAAGATATAACAATACAACACATATCAATTCAACATTTAATCTCCTTTGAACTGGTCCCTTTCTGAAACCACATACTTTATCCAACATTGCTGATGGAAGCATTCCTGGAACTCCTGTTTTGGGATAGTGAGCCACTGCCTCATTCCATTCTCTTTAGATTTCATCAATGTCTTAAAATCTTGTTCCTTTCAATTGGGATTTGAATTTTTTTTTTTTTTTTTTTGCCTTGATTTTTGGGGTAATAGCCATAAAAAACCCATGATTTGTTACTTGTTATGACCATTTCCAAAAAAGATTTCATCCTCCTTGGTACATACACACCTGAAACCCGATTTTCTTCTTGAGACACCCCCACACTACACACTTGACCTCCAAGTTCTACTATAAGCAACAGAAGTGAGTGAGAAGACTAACTTATTGTTCATACGCCACAGATTTCAAGGTCAGTCTGTACAAACAAAGCACTTTCACTCTTTTTGATTAGAAATCATATGCAGTATATTTCCTGATATTACCAAAGTGACAAAAGATGACTTCTAAAGGTAGATGAATGTAACTCTTTAATCTCGTGAGAATTAATCATGTAATTGATGTTAATTGTTTACTTAAAATGTATGATTCAGCACAGCTCCAAGGTTGTACCAATCTTGTCCAGCCTGAATGTCTGCTGATGTTTCTGTGTAAATCAACTGAGAAAGTTATCTGAAATAAACTTTCCTTAAATTATTTTTAAATAATGGCGGTGCCCCAGCATGGCCAGTTTATGAGCTGAGAATAGATCAAATCCGTGGGAATGATGTGCCATAAAGTTAATGACCTTGGAATAGTGGCTGCACCGCTTCCTCAAAGCATGAAGTCAATGTGCTGTGGCTCACAGCACTCCCTTTGGAAGGAAATATGGCACACATACATACATCATCATCATTTAACATGTTTTCCATGCTGGCATGGGTGGGATGGGTTGACAGGAGCTGGCAAGGCCTAGGGGCTGCACCAGGCTCCAGTTGTCTGTTTTGGTATGGTTTCTACCGCTGGATGCCTCTCCTAACACCATCCACTTTACAGAGTGTACTGGGGGCGCTTTTTACATGGAATTAGCATGGGTGCTTTTTATGTGGTGCCAACATGGGTGCTCTTTATGTGGCACCTGTATGGTTGCTCTTTATGTGGCACCAGCATGGTTGCTCTTTGCATGGCACCAGCATGGGTGCTTTTTATGTGGTACCAGGATGGGTGCTCAAAAGGTGCTTTCTGCATTCCACTGGCACACTTTCTCATTCCACGACACCAGCATTGGCCACATTACCTCCGTGAGGCCCAACACTCAAACGATGCTTTTTACGTGCCACTGGCACGGTTGCGATTTCCATGACACTAAAATCGGCCACATTGCCTCTGTGGAGTCCAACGCTTGAAAGGTGCTTTTTATGTGCCACTGGCACAGGTACCAGTTACATTACACTGACAACAGCCACGACTATGATTTCATACACCAGCAAACATGTAGAACACTTTACCAAAGACAAACTTATGTTGTTTGGGAATAACTGCTAAATGACAGCAACATTTCTGTTTAGATCCAAGCTATCTTTTATAGTTTGTACCATATTACAGCGAAGGCACGTGGACCAGTCCAGTGGTTAGGCACGCAATAATCCATGATTAGTTCAAATGAATGTGAATAAATAAGGATTAAATTTGACAGAATGATCTGAATGCTAAATCAGTCATATTGAGCCATCAATATATTCAGGTATGTCCCTTATGGCTATGCTCCCTACTCCCCCTTCCAGCCCTGCAGATGCTGCTGCCACATAAAATGCACCCATGCCAGTGTCCTATTTGATGTACTCATTGCTGGTGCCTTGTAAAAGCACCTGTCCTGGTGGCATGTAAAAAGCACCCAGCACACTCTGTAGTGTGGTTGGCATTAGGAAGGGCATCTGGTTATAGAAACCAAGCCTAAACAGACAATTGGAGCCTGGCCATCTCTCTGGCTGGTCAGCTCCTGTCAAACCGTCCAACCCATGCCAACATGGAAAACAGATGTTAAATGACGAGATATATATATATGTGTGTGTGTATATATATATATTACAATGTGAAAGTAGCAGTTATTGGCTCATTATTCTCAGAAATGCCAACCATCATAGAGTTGTTACTGCATTTTTGCCAATTCCACAAATATGAAGGATATAGTCATTAGCTGCTAATTATGTTGTTTATCATTCGTAGATTACATAAATGAAATCTACAATAGAGCCGTAATTGTTATAGATGACAAAATAATGTCAACAGATATAAGACCATAGCTCTCTGAGAAAAGGTAGTTGACACGGAGGACTGGAAGCCGTCTAAATACTAGAAGAGTTACTTGTATTGTGATGATTTGTGCAAGGTACCAAGATGCTGACATCGTGACTGTAGCTCAGTTCTCTGTGAACATTGTAAAGGCTGTAAAATGGGACAAGGACAGTTGCAGTGGAGACTATGCAGCCATGGCCAGCAGGAAAGAACACAGCAGGCATTCTGACTGCATCCGCACGCTAGAATCCATCCATAACGAAGCTGCTGAAGAACGGTCAAACCCCTGGCCTGGAGATGGTTGCAGCTGGAACATCAAATATGTGAAAGCAGGATTTGGTTCCAGAAAGAGTCAGAAATGGTTGTCAGATAATTTTTACAACTTCACCAGTTCTAATTTCTGGCTTTCTAATCTGCCAGTTGTAATCCCATGGATTACTAAATGTGGGATGCATTTGAGAAAGACACCAACCACTCTGCCTATAACACCAAGATCAAGGAGGCATTCAAAAATCTCCCCTTGGATACAGTACAGAACACATGCACCGAGTTTTGGAACCATCTTGGAGCTATGGTGGAAGGCTAAATGTGTGTGTCTGTGTATATATTCTTTGACTGCTGCCATGTTGGAGTACCGCTTTAAAGGGTTTTAATTGACCCTGGACTTATTCTTTGCAAGCTTAGTACTTATTCTATTGGTTTCTTTTACTGAACCACTAAGTTATGGGGACATAAACACACTAGCATCGGTTGTCAAGTGATGGCAGGAGACAGACAGACACACACACACACACACACACACACATATATATACGACAGGCTTCTTTCAGTTTCTGTCTTCTAAATCCACTCACACGGCTTTGGTTGGCCAGAGGCTATAGTAGAAGACACCTGCCCAAAGTGGCATGCAGTAGGACTGAACCCGGAATCATGTAGTTGGGAAGCAAGCTTCTTACCACACAGTCACGACTGCATCTTTATATAAACATTTATATATATATATATATATAATATATATTTGATTGCTACAGGAAACTAAACGGTTGAAGATACAGAATGACCATTTATTTAACGAGAAATTTAACTGTGCTACTTTTTTATGTTTGCATGCTTATTATGTGAGAATGGAAATTATAATCATTAATTGTCAATTTTGTCATTAAACAGTGTCATCTGCACTTAATAATTGTAGTATACAACAGAGCCTTAATTGAGGCAATTGATAAAATATCACTTAATATAAGACCTCTGTTATTTTCGTTTGATTCCTACAAACAGGATACAAATCAGCAATTTAGCTCACATATCTTATGAAAGAAATGTGATATTTGTAACAGATTCTGGCAAGCTTGGAGGGAACGGATATGTCGATTATATTAACCCCAGTTCTCAACTGAAGGTGCATGGCTTAGTGGTTAAGGTGTTGGACTCATGGTCGTAAGATTGTGATTTCAATTCTTGGACCGGGTGGCACATTGTGTCCTTGAGCAAGACACTTCATTTCGCGTTGCTCCAGTCTACTCAGCTGGCGAAAATGAGTAATCCTTTGGTGGACTGGCATCTTGTCCAGGTGGGGAATATATTTGTCATGGAAACTGGGAAATCAACACTTACAAATTGATAGCACTCGAGAAGATAACATATGATGTCCCTTTATAACTGACTTGTGTTGTCCTTTCCCCACAAGCTTGCTGACCTGGTGTCAAACACACACACACACATACACACACACACACACACACATGACAAGCTTCAATCAGTTTCTGCCTACCAGATCCACTCATAAGGCTTTAGTCATCCTGAGACTAATAGTAGAAGACATTTGATTAAGGTGCCGCACAGTGAGATTGAACCTTGAACCATGTGACTGGGAAGCAAAACTGCTTGTATATATATATATATATTTGCACGTTTTCCTGTGCAAATTCTTGTTAGTAGGATGTGATGCAAAGGGAATTCAGGTGACCTGTGAAGTGGTTTGGGTGACTCAAGAGTGTAGTTTACTTTCAACAAGAGAGAGAGAGAGAGAGAGAAAGAGAGAGCGAGCCTCTTGTATCTTCAAGGAAAAGTTTTGTACAAGAAATATACTTCAGTACAGCCTTTATTTAACATGGGAGGGTAAAGTGTGTATTGGAGTTTTGACTGCTATTTTCAGTAGGTTGAACAACAGGTCTTTGTGTAACAAGTTTTTTTTACCATTGAACAGTTCTCTTTTATTTTCTGGGTTTTTCTCTCTCATTGTGTTTTCTTATTTTTTATGTTGTGAATATAATCTATGCACTGTTAAATGTTAGTATAACAGAATAGAGGAATAGGGTGACGGTTTTAAAGAATAAGAATTTTGTTGTTACAGATTACAGATAAAAAGTAGATGGATAGAGAGAGAGAGAGAGAGATGGCTTGACAGAGAGAAAGACAGAGTAGATAGAGAGATAGAGTGGAGATAGATATACAGAATTGATAGATTGAGTGATAGATTTACAGAATAGGTGATGAGTAGAGGGCACTCATGCTGGAGACACGTAAAGGGCACATGTGCTGGTGACATGTAAAGGGCACCTGTGCTGGTGACATGTAAAGGGCACCTGTGCTGGTGACACGTAAAGGGCACTAACTACATTCTTGGAATGGTTGGTGTTAGGAAGAGCATCCAGTCGTAGAAACCAAGCTAAAATTGGACTGGAGCCTGGTTACTAGCTCCAGTCAAACGGTCTAACCCATGCCAGCATGGAAAATGGACACTAGATAATGATGATGATAGATGGATAGACAAGTGGATGAATGGATGGATGGGTAGATGGATAGATGGCTAGTTGGGTAGAGAGATGGATAGAGAGATAGCCAATATGGAAAATGGACGCTAAATGATGAAGATTATGATTGATAGATGGATGGATAGATAGATGAAATTGAAGTTTCCTTTGTAGATTTAGACAGATCTTGTTGCTGGGTGTGTTGTCTTATTTCTTTTATTCTGTAATTAGTTTAAACACGTATCTGTTTGTTAAAGTAGATAAATATATACAAATACGTAGACAGGAAGAGATGTGCATAGATACCAGGTAGATATATCAATACATAATGTTAGATATATTGATAGATGACAGGCAAACAGAGAGATGTATTGATAGATAAAATAAGGTAAATTGAATTATCTTTTGTTTCGGGTATTAGACTGTGGCCTTGCTGGAGCACGGCCTTGAAGAGTTTTTAGTTGAACAAATTGACTCAGTACTTTTTTTTTAAGCCTGGTACTTAATCTATCAGTCTCTTTTGCTGAACCACTAAGTTATGGGACATAAACACACCAACACCAGTTGTCAAGCAGTGGTAGCGGATACACAAACACATACACACACACACACACACACACACACAAATATATACGTATATATATATATATTCACGAGTCTATATTATGGGTTTCTTTTAGTTTCTATCTACCAAATCCACTCACAAAACTTTGGTCAGTTCAAGGCTATAGTACAAGATACTTAGCCAAGGTGCCATATACCATGCAGTGGGACTGAACCCAGAGCCATGTGGTTGAGAAGCAAACTTATTACACACAGCCAAGCCTGTGCCTATATCATTCTTTACCTTGCATTTTATATCTTCAGAGTAGGTGGATGAAGTAACAGGCTAGTTAGTTCATCAGTTGTTCTCTTTAGAGATGGTATGAGTTTTTGACTTAGCTTTGTTACCAAACCCAGTGATAGAGGGAAAGGCTTCGATTACATTTATAGATATCGATGTGTTAGCAGCATTATTATCGATGTAACTAGATATTGTATTATTTCTGTGTATACATATATAGAACAAGTACATTATTAAAATTATCATATTGATCTTTAGTCCTTGGCAGTTTATGATTAATGCTTGGAATTATCACCAGTTCAGATTTTGTATATATAATAATCAAAGTATAGGTGTTATCTATACTGGAAAGTAGATCAAACACTATGATCAATAAGCAATTACTGATCTTGTTTTAGGTCATCTTTACCATTTCTGGGTACCATTTTTAAGAAATTTTTCTGGGTATAGTGTCGCAGGGTTCATGATGGTGGAGCCCTTCTCTATTTCAGTCAGTTTTCAATTACCTTGATGCTTCTTGTCTTTAATAAATCCTATGTTTGTAACAGAATATCAGCAAATCATCTCCTCCCGATATTTCTGATTGTGATGTTGCTAGGCAGATATAAATTATTTCAATTCTAAAACTCATTTATCTGAAAATCAAATCAAGTTTATTAGTTTATGCAATCATGATATCGGCACAAGATGATGACATGATTATGTTGTCAGCCTATAAACAGCGGGGGAAAACACATCTCTTTTTCTAGGATTATTTTTAGGCCTATTTTCATTTTAGATAAGTGCAAAACAGGAAAATTATAATTTCATTTTCATAAAATGCTGTAAAATATTCACTTTCCTTTGTCTCTAGCATTAACCCATTTGTGTCGATCTTCTGCTTAAACTGATACCTAATTTATAAAAGTATAAAACAAATACTTGATACAAATTGTGATTTGTGTATGGTCTGTATCAAAGAAAGTGGAGGCGCAATGGCCCAGTGGTTAGGGCAGCAGACTCGCGGTCATAGGATCGCGGTTTCGATTCCCAGACCGGGCGTTGTGAGTGTTTATTGACCGAAAACACCTAAAGCTCCACGAGGCTCCGGCAGGGGATGGTGGCGAACCCTGCTGTACACTTTCACCACAACTTTCTCTCACTCTTACTTCCTGTTTCTGTTGTACCTGTATTTCAAAGGGTCAGCCTTGTCACACTGTGTCACGCTGAATATCCCCGAGAACTACGTTAAGAGTACACGTGTCTATGGAATGCTCAGCCACTTGCACGTTAATTTCCCGAGCAGGCTGTTCCGTTGATCGGATCAACTGGAACCCTCGACATCGTAAGCGACAGAGTGCCAACAACAACAAAAGTTTCAAAGAATGTTCTTAACACGTATGCAGTCTGTTTGAACAAATGCTTGATCCATAACTTGTAACAACCACAGTTGTGCAACATCGCGAGTACAAGTTGGACACGCAATTTCATTCCCTAGAAAAATTTCGGCACAAATTGGTTAACATAAATTCATTTGAACCCTACATTGTTTTTAAATAAATGTTCAAAAATAGGTGCATTTTTTCCTATCCAGAACTAGGTCGGGGCCCATGAAGAGGAAAATGAATTCCCTCCTGTCAAAGGTCTCTATGACCCTTGCCACCACCTCCGCAGCCACCTGTGGAAGCCACACTGGACTGCCTGTGCAGTCCAAGTACCTACGGTCTCGGTCGCCCAGGCCGTCCAAACATTCTTGCACAGGCCCTCCCTCGTGATAAAGGAGAACAAACTCCTCCTCCTCCTCCTCCTCACAGGAAGGGGCCTCAAGCTGCTCCGTCAGTGGCACACGTCCCACTGACGGAGCCTTTTCTGCTGGTGGCACACATCCCACCAGCGGTTCAGTTGCTTCTTATTTCTCTATTGTCCACAAGGGGCTAAACATAGAGGGGACAAACAAGGACAGACAAAGGGATTAAGTCGATTACGTCGACCCCAGTACGCAACTGGTACTTAATTTATTGACCCCGAAATGATGAAAGGCAAAGTCGACCTCGGCGGAATTTGAACCCAGAACGTAAAGACAGACGAAATACCGCTAAGCATTTTGCCCGGCGTGCTAACAGTTCTGCCAGCTCGTCGGTTCAGTCGCTTCTTGCCACACAGCCACGCTTGTGCCTATTGTTTATCCCTGTAACTTAGCAGTTCAGGAAAAGAAGCCAATAGAATAAATCCCAGACTTAAAACTAAGTGCTGGCATTTCAAGGCGATGGCCTCAGCATGGCTGCAATCTAATGACTGAAACAAACAAAAGATACAAGATCTATTTGTGCACATAGTTTCATTTTTTTCTTTTATTGTTGTTTTTGGCATTCCCCTTCCCCACTTAAAGGTAATTTTCCTTTTTGCGTGTTAGCTTTTTGGAGTAACTTTTAATGCGTTTGTGGTCGGCTTATAGAATTGCCAAAGTGATTTATAGCAATGCTAGAATTGTGACTTGAATGATACCTGATCTGAGCAGGTAAATATTTAATAACTTTCGAGAGTGTAGATAGTGAAAGACTTGGAAATGTTTACCAGTCTGTTGTTAAGCGTCTGTCGACAGAGCTCTATACAACCAGACATCGTAGTTTAGAGAACGATCTAGAACAGGCTTATTGATTCATCTAAGTTATTGTTTAAATCTGCTTAAAATCACTCATTTCATATGATCTGGTAGGAGAATAGAATTAATATTGTTGTCTGACTAGCATCACATTGAAAGCTCTTCTTTTGGAAAGCCTTTTGTCTGGCTTTTGTCGGGCTGGGGTAATGGGCTGTGAGTGGGACTGAATTACTAATGTTTGCCCTGGTCTCCAAGCATTCAATGCCTCCTCACACAATAACTACTCTGATGCTCATAAGGAGAGGGAAAGAGCATGGAATTAGTTGGGGTTTTTTTGGGGGGTGGGGTTTCTTAGTTTTTAACAATATTATAGTATCTCAATGAAAATTACGATTCAAAAAAAATATTTTTTTCGAAATTTTTTTGTCTCCCATTTCCATGCTTTTTTCAATCCCCATCAGATTCAGATTCTTATAAAATTCAATCCCCATTTTATTCTCCAAGGTATGGCTGTGGGGTTTAGAAGCTTGCTTCCCAACTATGTGGTCTTGAGTTCAGTCCCACACCAGCAAGTGTCTTCTACTACAGCCCCAAACTGACCACAACTTTGTGAATGGATTCAGTAGAAGGGAACTGAAAGAAGCCCATTGTGTGTGTGTGTGTAGCTTTGTGTTGACATCAGGAGATTGCTGTAAACAAGCATCACCATCATACAAGTGATGTCGTTTGGTTCCACTCTTCTGTGACTGGCCATGGTTAAATATTACCTTGCTTAAAATGGATAAGGGTTGGCAACAGGAAAGGCATGGAAAAGCAGACGGTCAATAGTGATGATGATGATGATATATAATGCATAAATTGCTTTTTGGAAACTTAAGAATACAGGAATATATATCTTTCATCTTTTACTTGTTTCAGTCATTAGGTTTTGGTCATGTTGGGGCACCACTTTGAAAAGTTTTTAGTTGAACAAATCAAACTTAATATTTAAAAAAAAAAAAAAAATTTTTTCTTAAAGCTTGGTATTCATTTTATCTTTCCCATTTGTTGAATTGCTAAGTTATGAGGATGTAAACAAACCAACACTGGTTGTGAAGTGGTGGGAGGGACAGACAAACATAAACACACACACACACTCTGAGCTTCTTTCAGTTTCTGTCTAGCAAATCCACTCACAAGATAGTTGGCCCAGGGCTATAGCAGAAGACACACGGGCATGTATATAAATAATAGATATGATGGGGTGTGGAAAAGTTCCTGGCTTTGGGTAAAAGAAAATACAGGAGGATCAATTAATCGTGATTGTTTTATTCAACAGATTCCCTTTCTCAGATTCATAGACTTATTGCTGTGGTCCTTCAGGTTTTCTAAGCCCTGTAAAAGAACCCGGAACATTGGGCCTCCAACCAGGTGTTTCACGGTACTCTTCAAGCTAGGAACTTTTCAGCACCCCGCTGGGCTTCTTTCAGTTTCTGTCTACCAAATCCACTGACAAGGTGGTCGGCCCAGGGCTATAGCAGAAGACACATGGGCATGTATTGAAATGATACGTAAGTTAGTTGTAGAAATAATCTTTTTTGTTATGGGCACAAAACTTTAATTTTTAGGGGAGGGGTACAGTTGATTACATTGACCCCCAGTACGCAACTGGTACTTATTTCATTGACCCTGAAAGGATGAAAGGCAAGTTGACCTCAGCGAAATTTGAACTCAGAACTTAGCGGCAGACGAAATACTACAAAGCATTTCATCCGGTGTGTTAATGATTCCACCAGTTCAAGGAACTAATTATAAAATTATTAATAGTAACCAAGCTGTTATACTGAACATTTTTTTTTTTTTTCTTGGCTGCTGGGAGTTAATTGGTTTCTAATTATGCTCTTGTTACACATCGATTCAGATGTAACAGGATATAATGCGTGTTATGACTGAAAAGAAATATTGCTTGTGAAATGTTTGGTCATATAGACAGTATAAATACAGGAGTGTGCCCATAACGTAGTGAGTTGAAAAAACTGGAGCTGCTGAGAAAAGTACCCCTTGGCGATTTTTAAAGATCTGAAAATAAACGAAGAAACAGAAAAGCAAGGGATATAACTCTTGTAAGATCAGTTAACTGGAATCCTTGGATACTATAGACAATACAGGGTTGGTGTAGCTCTTTGAACAAGACAGTGGACCTATTAATGTGATGTTAAGCTCAAGGTCAGCCTTGATCAAGTTGACTTATGAATGGCATTCCAAGTGTGACCATTCTGTTCTATAGGGGTATGTAAGACTGTTACTTTCTCACTTTCTCTTTCTCTCTTGTGTCCTTTCATGTTGTTAAGTGTGGTACCTTGATGTAATTTATGCAGGACTAGTAGCATCCCATTGGTACAGTGGCTCACTGGTAAGATGGCTCCTGGTGCTATTTTCTCTATTAGATAGAACCTGCAGAATCATGCTTAGATTTGGAATAACTTACTCCTATATTCACGGTGGAGGGGTAGGAAAAAGAAGACCCAAATTTGGGTATTTTTTACTTTTGGGGTTAAAGTGAATATAGGTTAAAACAAAACAACTATAGAACTCTAGAGAAAAACTTTTTCCAATGTACATCAAAAATTCATCTTAAACCGTCAACACCGGTTAGCAAGGGGTGATCACACACACACACACAGGATGGGTTTCTTTCAGTTTCCATCTACCAAATCCATTCACAAGGCTTTGGTCGACCTGAGGCTATAGTAGAAGACGCTTGCCCAAGGTGCCACGCAGTGGGACTGAACCTGGAACCATGTGGTCGGGAAGCAAGCTTCTTACCATGAAACCATGCCTGCGCCTATGTACTCAGCTGCGTCTATACCTATGCACTCGGCCACATCTGCACCTATGCACTCAACCACACCTGCACCTATGCATTCAGCCACGCCTGTGCCTGTGCCCACAGTCATGCCTGCACTTGTGCACACACCCTTACCTGCACCTGTGTATGGTTAATTCTAAACAGTGAGCATAAATAAGTGGAGGAATGCATGTGGTGACTCATGTATAGGCACTGAGGAACTGCAGTACCCCTTATTTCCGCTCCATGTTATCGATAACATTCAATATAATGAGTCCTTTTTCCTTTAATTTTTTCTTTATACTTGTACATTGTGTGTTGTGTGTTGGCACTCCGTCGCTTACGATGTCGAGGGTTCCAGTTGATCCGATCAACGGAACAGCCTGCTCGTGAAATTAATGTGCAGGTGGCTGAGCACTCCACAGGCACGTGTACCCTTAACGTAGTTCTCGGGGATATTTAGCGTGACACAGTGTGACAAGGCTGACCCTTTGAATTACAGGCACAACAGAAACAGGAAGTAAGAGTGAGAGAAAGTTGTGGTGAAAGAGTACAGCAGGGTTTGCCACCATCCCCTGCCGGAGCCTCGTGGAGCTTTAGGTGTTTTCGCTCAATAAACACTCACAACGCCCGGTCTGGGAATCGAAACATAGGCGCAGGAGTAGCTGTGTGGTAAGTAGCTTGCTTACCAACCACATGGTTCTGGGTTCAGTCCCACTGCGTGGCACCTTGGGCAAGTGTCTTCTACTATAGCCTCAGGCCGACCAAAGCCTTGTGAGTGGATTTGGTAGACGGAAACTGAAAGAAGCCTGTCGTATATATGTATATATATATATATGTGTGTGTCTGTGTTTATCCCCCCCACCATCGCTTAACAACCGATGCTGGTGTGTTTATGTCCCCGTAACTTAGCGGTTCAGCAAAAGAGCCTGATAGAATAAGTACTAGGCTTACAAAGAATAAGTCCTGGGGTTGATTTGTTCGACTAAAGGCGTTGCTCCAGCATGGCCACAGTCAAATGACTGAAACAAGTAAAAGAGTATATTTCTTCTCTCAGATTCCAAGTCTTGTAAAAGAACTCTGAAGGTTGGGCCTCCAACCACGGTACCCTTAAAGCCAAGAATTTTTCAGTAGTCCCACGTGTGTATGTGTATATATATATATATATATATATATATATATATATATATATAAAAATAATAATAATAATAATAATAATGGTCTATTTATTATTATTCTTTATATCTACTCAAAATACATCACTTTAACATGGAATTTCTACCTATTAACCGGGTATGATATCCCAGTTTTTTTTGTGTGATTTTTGCTACCCTGGTAACTATTAACATATTTGCATTATCGAAGTTTTTCAACCAAGATAATATTAATATATACATAAATTAAAATATATATAATATATGTTTGTGTGTGTGTGTATGCATGCATGTAAACTATCGGTGACATCCGGTACCATCTGCATAACTTTGATGGGTGTGCCATCCAACTCGAGGGACATATGGGAGTATAGATTCCTTCTTTCGCTGTTAGTGTCTTTTTTGGGGTGGGGAGAGAAGCGGATGAGGAAATAGGAGTGTGACTGCTGTTGTTGTGCTTTCTGAAACGGAATAAAGAAGTACCCGGGGTTTTTCTTAACTTCTCATCTCCACCTCCACCACCTCTTTATTTAGCAATATCCTGAAATTCAGTCAAAATGTTTTTGTTTTTTTTTAGCTTTATTTTAACTTCCCAGTTTTGTGTGTTTTATGTGAACTAATCCATTAAATATTGATATGAGAGGAATGCTGTTCTAGTAGTCTTAGTAGTAGTAGCAATAAAACTGAAAAAACGATAATGATTCTTTCTACTAAATGCAGAAGGCCTGGAAATTTGGGAGATGGGGTTAGCCGATTACATTGGGCAGGATGGGCTACTTCATCTGAAGGGAATTCTAACTGGGCCCAACCTGCAAAGTTGTGCTGTTTATCTTGATATGAGATCACCGTGTCATGCACATATGGTTGTGATGCACGTACCTGATGTACTCTTATCAGATGGGTAATCATGACAGGTATGTTGGTGCGTTTTGCTCCGGTGTCACTTTGATGGCATGCATTGCTCTCTCACTCAATAATAATAATAATAATAATAATAATAATAATAATAATAATCCTTTCTACTATAGACACAAGGCTTGAAATTTTTGGTGGGAAGCGACTAGTTGATTACATCAAACCATCTGCTTGACTGGTATTTTTATCAACCCCCAAAAGAATGAACAAGTCCGACCCTGGTGGAATTTGAACTGAGAATCTAAAGACAGATGAAATGCTGCCAAACATTTTGACTGGCATCTTTTTATTTGTTTATTTTTTGTTCACTTGTTTCAGTTATTTGACTGGCTGTGCTGGAGCACTAACTTCAGTCGAACAAATCAACCCTGGGGCTTATTCTTTGTAAGCCTAGTACTTATTTTATCGCTCTCTTTTGCCGAACTGCTAAATTATGGGGACGTAAACACAACATCACTGGTTGTCAAACGATGGTGGGGGAACAAACACAGACACACGAATACCCCCACACACACATGATGGGCTTCTTTCAGTTTCCGTCTACAAAATCCACTCACAAGGCTTTGGTTGGCCTGGGGCTATAGTAGAATACATCTGCCAAAGGTGCCACACAGTGGGACTGAACCTGGAACCATGTAGTTGGGAAGCAGGCTGTTTACCATACAGACAGACGCGTGTGTGAGAAAAGGATGTGCACTTTTCCTTTTTACATTCCAGTAAATTCCGTAACCGGTTTGTAATTGTGGACTTTGAAGAGGTTTTTTGTAATCATTCAGCTTTAATGATTTTCCAGGTAAATTAATTAACTGGAAAAACACATTTTATTCTTATCATTTTCCCCTACCTTCTGGCTAATGTGGAAATTCTTTTTAACTAGGATTGGCCTAGTCGTTAAGGTGCTGCACTCACCATCGTGAGATAGTGGTTTCAGTTCCTAGACCAGGTTGGTGTGTTGTGTTCTTGAGCAAAATACTTCATCTTGTGTTACTTTGTGATCCCTTCAACACCTGGCCTGTGGTCCATAGATAAAATCTGGCTGAAAACCCTTGCTCTAACTCAAGCAATGGTAGCCACACATCTACCTGTACAAACAAGATAGGTATGTGTGTGGTGGTGGGGTATGTTTCTTTCAGTTTCTTATTTCTTTATTGCCCACAAGGGGGCTAAACATAGGGGGGACAAACAAGGACAGACAAAGGGGTTAAGTCGATTACATCGGCCCCAGTGTGTAACTGGTATTTAAGGCAAAGTCGACCTCAGTGGAATTTGAACTCAGAACGTAACAGCAGACGAAATACTGCTAAGCATTTTGCCCGGCAAAGGGAGTGGGGGGTGAAATTTCAAAAGCTTCCACCCTACCCCGTTTTTTTTGACCCCAAAAAGGGTTTTGTAAATATATGTAATTAGGTCACCGGAATTCATTCAACGATAAAAAACAATTTCCAATGATTCCGGGACAACGAGGGGTCCGGTTTCCCCACCCCTTTTTTTCTTAACAAAAATAAGGAGTTTGCAGCATATTATGTCAGGGTTCTTGATGCCATGCAAAAAATCGGAATTTTTTTTTTTTTTTTTTTTGCTTTTCTTTGCATAATCATGTAAGGTTTTGTGTGCAAGAACGCAAAGGTACTTTTTGGTTATCTCACCCCCATTAAAAAATTGGGTTATCTCCCCAACTAAAAAAATTGTTTAACTCTTAATAAAACAAAATGAAAAATTAATAAACATGAAAATTGAAAAGAATTTAAGAATCTTAATGAATCTGATAATATTTTTATAACAAATCATTCCATTTCTATTTAAGGGGCCAAAAGTCAACAATGTGTTGAAGTATTGAATCAAAAGGATCGAACTCTTTTAATCTGATCTCTTGTCGCCACATTAACTCGATTTTCTAATGGGAAGATAACCCAATTTTTTTAATGGGGGTTAGATAACCAAAAAGTGCTGAACACAAATTTCGCAAAAAAAAAAAAAAGATTGTAAAAATACCAAAAAAATAAAAATAGTTACGACCGGATACATAGTGTGGCTTTTTCCAGAATCCGTAATAAGCCATGTGTATGCGCGAATATTTTTAGCTTTTTGAATTTGGATTTCAAAAATTATTTTGAAATTATAAACAAAAACAAACAACAGCTTTGTACTGTCCGTATTTTAAACTCTGATTAAAAAAAAGATTCATAAAGAATATCTTCAAAAACATGTGGGAATTTTAGGATTTACGGAGGGGTGAGACTGGTAAAAAAATTTTGTTGCATAATCGCATGAATTCCCGTGTACAGAACGCAAATTCGCAAAAATTTTCTGAAATTTCCCCCAAAATTAAAAGGTTTACAAGGGATTGTTATGGGGTGCTTAAAGAAGAATTCCGCCGAAATTATTTTTAGGTAAATTGCCGAACAAATACTTTTCAGTATCCTAGACTTACTTTGAAAGATTGCCAAATTATACTTCATTCAAGAAGCCGAACGATTTCATCATATATAAAAGCAAACGAGACGTCTTCCACAGCAGAACATGTGCGTATTTGGTGTAAACAACACGTGAATCTACAACAAACCTCTACCGCGGTCATTCGATCTATTATTTAATATTCCAGTCATGAATTTCGTTCGATTATATCAATGCCTTCAATCGTCCATCCCTTATGAATTTGTAATGAATCATTCAATTATTGAATTAACCTAAGTGCCTCTCCCATTACGGGCAACATAAGTTATTGAAATTTAAGCGTAGGTGAGTGAAATTCTTGTATGTGTCAGCTGCTTTTGTTGTATATCGCAAGTGTGGGTGGCCATGTCTCATACCCACGTTGTTGCTGAACACAGTGTTGGGCAAACTTCATTCAAAGAAACACTGCAATTAACTCTGACTCCTTGCATTTTGCGTTCGTCAAGGTATGGCTCGAAGTATGAAAACTTCGAAAATCTTGCTATTTTTATATATATTTTATTTTATTTTATTTTATTTTTTTGGCACTATCATGCTATTAGCTGTCAGAAGTGAAAGTGCTCACTGCTAGTGAAGTATCTGTCTGTCTGCCTGTTGCTGGCCTGTCGATTCTTTGGCTACTGACAGCTAATACCATGACTGGCCGGAGCGAGCTATATGTCTGTCTGTCTGTCTGTCTCTCTATCTATCTATCTATCTATTACTCGAAAGTTATTGGAACAAATTTGACACCTATATCCGTCTGTCTGTCTGCCTGCTGGTTTGAGTTGATACTTTGGCTTACTTACTTACTGATATCTATCTACTATCTATCTATCTATCACTCGTCCACCTTATTAGAAAACACAAATTTAATATAAAAACATATTTCCTGAAATTGCAAATTATTTAAAATATAAAAATATAATTTTCAACAGAGAGAATTTATCAAAATAGAAAACAAATGAAGTTTGAAGTTTAAAAATAATAGGATGGACCACTCACGACTAGCTAGCGCGGACGCGAGTACCCTTATACTCTGTGTTTTCAAACGCATGGATATAGGTGTCAAATTTGTTCCAATAACTTTCGAGTAATAGATAGATAGAGAGAGAGAGAGAGACAGACAGACAGACATATAGCTCGCTCCGGCCAGTCATGGTATTAGCTGTCAGTAGCCAAAGAATCGACAGGCCAGCAACAGGCATGCAGGCAAACAGACAGATACTTCACTAGCAGTGAGCACTTTCACTTCTGACAGCTAATAGCATAATAGTGCCAATTTTTTTTTTTTGCCCGGCACAATTATGGCTGTGTGGTAAAGCTCGCTCAGCGACCATGTAATTTCGAGTTCAGTTCCCCCGCAACAGGTACTTTGGGCAGGTGTTTACTATTACGGCCCTGGGCCGAGCCCCCACTCTAACCTCCGCCAACCACCACCGCTTGACAATCGGTGTTGGTTTGTTTACGTTCCCTCTACGAAAGTGACCGATAGGATAAATACTGGGGTGGTGGGTAGGAGTCGATCTGTTCAACTAAAAACGTTCGAGGCGGTGCGCTCCAAGCTTGGCCAAGACTGAAACAAGTGAAAGGTGGGAGTGTGAAGGAGAATTATGGAATCTCCTCTGTCTTTGAGAGGTGTCCTGTAGGACAAAGTGGTCAGTTATTGGCCATTCGTGGTGGGGGGCACTACGGGATTGATATTCTAACTATATAAATGTAATATCACTGAATGTCTATGGTTCTTTAGCAGTTTCGTTATTTTCATTAGATTTCTTTAAATGTTTTTTCTTAGTAAAAAATGGTAATTAAACTAAAAGAACGAAGGGGCTGAAGTTTTTAAATGAAAGAAATTATTTTATTTCATTTTATTTTGGAAATTTAAACGGTGGATGTCAATAAGTTGTCAACGAGTCCATGAAAGGGTTCATTAATTTTTTAAATTTTTTAATTAAAAATCGCTAATGACACATACCGGTGTTGGTGTATTTACGTCCCCGTAAGATAGCAGTTTGGTAAAAAGAAAAAGAAAAAAGATAGAATAAGTACTGGGGTCGATTCGTTCCACTAAAATTCTTCGAGGCGGTGCCCCAGCATGGCAGCAGTCTAATAACTGAAACAAGTAAAAGATAGAACGAAAGAATAATTACATTGAAATCAAGAATTTATTATTTTTTTTTTTTGTTATGCTTCTTAATTTTATTTTAGAAATTTTGACAATTAGTTGGGGTGGCTGTGTTAAGTTATCCATGATTCTCTGAAAGACTCAGTATTATGAGGGGTTTGCCGACCTTTGCTGAAAAAATAGAAACCGGAAGTGACGTTGGTGAAATCCTCGAACAGTGGTTCCCAACCTTTTTACTACCAAGGACCCCTTTGATTTAAATGGGTTTTCCCACGGACCCCAGGATATTGAAAAGCCTGCCAGCTTAACATGTTTACGGACCCCCCAGTACTACCTTTCCGGACCACAAATTGGGGACCACTGTTCTAGATTCATTCATATAACATGAAAAGGGGGAAAGTAAAGAATACGTACACCCGGTGGTTAGAGTTACCTGGTGGTTAGGGTTACATGAAAACATTGCATAAGACATTTATATAGATTTTTTTAGGGTCTTTAAATCTATTTCATCACGTGTTCATATAGATACGATGTAAAGGAAACATCTCTCGTTTTGCGTTGTCTCCCCCTTTTTTTCATTATTATTATTTTTCTTGGCGAGCATCCACGGTCCTTCGATCGTCTGCAGCCTAAACTAACATAGTAAACCCATCCACCAGATATCGAACACGTCCCTGTGAATTGTCACTGGTGTTGTGTATGCTGCTATACTCTGCTCGTGTTGTTACAAGTGGGTTGTATTTAACTGAGCGTGTGTTTGTTTACAAAATTGTCGTAACGGAGTTAACTTTGACATTTTACAAAACGTTAACTGCATATTAATTCATTTGTGTAGTAGAATACTGCTCTTCCTATCGTGATTTTGTGCGTGAGGGATCTCTGACAACTTAAAGAACCCGTTCCCTTGCTTGGGTCCTTAATGAATTTAAGCTGTGACATACGACCGAGCTTAGTTCAAGAGAGAAGTAGTACTGACAATAGGACCCGAAATAGCTAGTGACAGACCCCTAAGCTAGGGTAAGTCTAATTGCATATTGACAGATTATTACGTCGGCAGGTTTAATGTACCCATATAATGTTGCTACGAAACGAGGGCCAGTCACACGGTACTGGCAACGGCCACGCTCTGGCTATCACAGTCTTCAGCCTGTTTTTACATTATATTTGTATTATATATGTAATATATACTCTTTTACTTGTTTCAGTCATTTGACTGCGGCCATGCTGGAGCACCGCCTTTAGTTGAGCAAATCGACCCCAGGACTTATTCTTTGTAAGCCTAGTACTTATTCTGTCAGTCTCTTTTGCCGAACCGCTAACTTACAGGGATGTAAACACACCAGCATCGGTTGTCAAGCGATGTTGAGGGGACAGACACACAAACACACACATATATATACATATACATATATATGACGGGCTTCTTTCAGTTTCCGTCTACCAAATCCACTCACAATGCTTTGGTTGGCCCGAGGCTTTTAGTAGAAGACACTTGCCCAAGGTGCCACACAGTGGAACTGAACCTGGAACCATGTGGTTGGTAAGCAAGCTACTTACCACACAGCCACTCCTGCGCCTATATATGTATAATATATATGTAATTTATATGTATTATTTATGTAATAATTAAATTATATATTATGCACTTTGTGTGACCATTTTATACTGGGCTGCACTGCAGAGAAAGAATGAACTTCAATTCTATTGACTATCATGGTCTGCAGAATGTTACTGTGTTATTTGTATGTAATATATATGTAATAATTAAATAATATATTGTGTATTGTATTGTGTGATCAGTTTGTACCAAGCTGCATGGAAAGAATAACTTTTAAGGTTTCATTTCTATATAATTGGCTATCACAGTCTGTAGGTTGTTTTTGCTTTATACAAGTAACATATATCTATTTTATATATAATATATATGTTATATTTCAATTGTGTTATGTGCTTTTTTGTGTGTTGTTGTGCACTTGACCTCCACCCCCCCCCACCAGTCCATGGGGAAATTGTTTTGTGTGAAACCTGTCCCTGATACAAAAACAGCTGACAATTCTCTATAGAATAGTCTTTGGGGAATCCATTACCTCTGACTCATTGTAAGTCAGCATTTCCTTCACAGGATAACAAGTACAGCGGAAACCACTTCTTGTGCTTGTTTTCGGGCAGACAATGACCATGATTTTCATTATATAAGTGACCTTTGGCTATAATTAGCTTTGACGAGTTTTGACTCATTTGTTCTAGAAATCGCATTTCTGGAGACTATATAGGGTGTAGCCTGATAGGCTTAAATCCATTACTCAGTTTAGCACTAGAACTTTCAACGAGGAAAGGACAGAGTACTTTGAGTTGCATCAATACTGTTGGAATCATCTGAGTCAAGTCTTTCCCTCGTTTATTACCGGATTCAAATGCCTTGTAAAGCTATATTAGGACTTATCCTCGCTTTTTTTGTAACAAAACCATTACAAGAATGTTGCTTAGACCCTGTATATCCCCCCCACACACACACTCAGATAAAGTAATCTTGTTTGACATTGAAGAATGACAATATTTTTTTAAACTGATTTCTTTGTATTATTTATCTCAGTGCTTTTTATTTAATCTCAAATCCTGTTTGATATCTCTGTGTGTGTATATATATATATATATAATATATATATATATATATATATATATATATATATATATATATATATACATATATATATATATATACATATATATATAACAGAGTTTGTGTGTGTGCGCATGCATGAGCATATGTTCCTTATGGGTTTGAAAAATGAGTTGCCGATTTTGACATATGAGGTATCAACATATTCAGTAATCTTTTGGCTACCAAATAAAGTATGTTTTTTGCACAATTCTTTTTTACTACAAAAGTAACCTCAAAAATGAGATTGGGTCGCACAATTTTGAGGTCTTTCGCTAAGGGAGGCAACTCTGCCCGACACAATACTCGATTTAACAACAAATGTAAACGCGCACACACCCACACACGCACGCACACTCTATGTGCAAGAATGACTGTGGTTGAGAAGTTTGCTTCCCAACCACATGGGTCCATGTTCAATCCCTCTGCATGGTACCTTGGCAAGTGTCTTCTACTTTAGCCCTAGGTCAACCACAGACTTGTGACTGAATTTGGAAGACGGAAACTGCAGAATTGTTCATCAGAAAATGACTGAAAATCATGTTCATAAAGAAGAGTTTGCTTCATACTCCTCGTGTGCCGATTCTGCCCATAAGAAAGGAACAAGTAATACAATGTGGCTGCAGGTTCATAACACCTGGGCAACAACACCGGGGTGCATTGCTAGTGTATGTGTGTGTGTGTGATATATATATATATATATATATATATATATATATATATATATTCTGTTGTGTCTGGGGAGAGTCATTTTCTTATTGTGCCTTAAAATTTAACACACTCACCGTTAAAATTTCCACTTATTTCTTATTTTTATTTTCCTAAAATTTTCGTTGTATGGTTGCAAGACGCAAAAAAAATTTTAGGAAAATAAAAATAAGAAATAAGTGGAAATTTTAACAGTGAGTGTGTTAAATTTTAAGGCACAATAAGAAAATGACTCTCCCCAGACACAACAGAATATGCTTCAACACACAAAATCACATGAAAAATCTTGCAAACCAAATCCAAAAACGAAATATATATATATATATATATATATATATATATATATATATATATAAACATAAGTGTACTTTTTCTCTTTATATATATACTGTGTGTGTGTGAGAGACCCCCCACATGCACACTGACACTATTTCCCCTTCTCTCTCTTTTTTACTTTTATTATGTCGTCTTGTGTGTATTTTAATTACTCCCTCAATCCTCCATTTTGACTCTCTTCCTCTTTTTCTCTCTTTTCAGGTTTCGCCTGCACCAGCTTGAAAGGACAACCTCTGCTCTAAATCTCGTTTTAGCCAATGTCTGAGTGAGGATGTGTGCTAACTCTCAGCTATGTCCCTCCAACAACTGCACACTACCTACAAGAAATATTTAAAGAATCCTGATTCACCAGCCTCTTCACACCGGGACCTGGTCAATGTTGCCCAAACATTGCTAATTGAAGATCGTCCCAGCAAACATTTTGATAATATTATTATGGACATCCTCATCGCCAATGTGAAATCTGGCAGTTTTGACGTAGAGAAAGCGTTGTTAGCTGTTAGTTACCTGGAACTCTATGCGACCCTTTTGTATCGATACCCTTGGAAAACAGAATACTGGACAATTACAGTAAGTAGCATTATCATGTAAATATATCCTATCTTGTGAAGGCATGTGACTTTGTTCTTAGGGTATTTGGCTCATGATCGTAAGGTCATGAGTTCAATTCTCAGCGATGTCTTGTGTCCTTGAGCAAGACACTTTATTTCATGTTGCTCCAGTCCACTCAGCTAGAAAAAATAAGTTTTACCTGTAATTCTCCAGGGGCCAACCTTGTCACACTCTGCGTCGTCATGCTGAATCTCCCTGAAAACTACATTAAGGGTACGTGTGTTTGTGGAGTACTCAGCCACTTGCATGTTAATTTCACGAGCTGGCTATTTCATTGCTCAGATCAACTGGAACCTTTGTATAACTAATGGAGTACCAGTCATATCCTATCTACCTGTTTATCTTCTTACCTGTCTGTATACATTAAGGGTACTTGTGTCTGTGGAGTACTCGACCACTTGCATGTTAATTTCATAAGCAAGCTGTTCCATTGATCAGATCAACTGGAATCCTTGTCGTCATAACTGACGGAGTGCCAGTTATATCCTATCTACCTGTTTATCTTCAAATGTTTGTGCCGTATATTAGTTTACTCCCTCCATCAGATTGATGTTACCTGAACAGGTGCACAGTGTATTACATATATTACATGTTGAAGAGATCGGAGAGCAAAGCGGGATGAAGTGTTTTGCTCAGGAACACAATGCACTGCCCAGTGCAGGAATCGAACCCATGGTCTCTTGATCATGATTGCAACACCCTAACAATCAGGCCATGCACCCTTAAGAAGGCAATTGACTTAGTCGACCTCGGCGGAATTTGAACTCAGAACATAGCGACAGACAAAATACCGCTAAGCATGTCGCCCGGCGTGCTAACGTTTCTGCCAGCTCGCCGCCTACCTATCCCATCTATCTTTCTACCTGTCTGACCATCTGCCTAACAGCCTGTCTATGTAGCTCTCTATCTGCCCCTCTATGTACCTCCCTGTCTGCCCGCCAATGTACCTCCCTATCTGTACCCCCCTCCCCCCCCCCCCCCCTGTGTACCTGCCTGTCTATGTACCTGTTTATCTGCTTTACTTGGCTTGGTGACATACAAAAGCAACTGTAAAAGTGATGATTCAATTGGATTCCAATGATTATGCTTGCCCAAGTTAAAAAAAAAAAAGAAATTTATCTTGTTCTAGCTTGCACACACACACACACACACACACACACACTATCTCTCTCTCTCTCTCTCTCTCTCTCCCCCCCCCCCCTCTCCTAATAAATTATTCACTTTTGCGTTATTTTAGTTATTCTAGAGGCAGCAAGGAAAACCAATTAAGTCAACTTGATGAGCAAAGTGGGTATAGTGTCAACATTGCCTTCACAAAGCTGCCTATTCCACTTACATTGTTACAATAACCAAAGCAACAACAATTAGTTTATTTCTTTTAATAACAACTAGTCGTGACCTGTCACTATGCTGCCGGGCAGTGACCCAGCCAAGATGAAATGGATCGTTTAGCAGAAAGAAGCCTACTACAATGATCACAACAATCTGTTTTTTTGCTTTTCTTGGAACAATTTTTAATTGTCTCCTTCATACTCTCTCTCTCTCTCTCTCTCTCTCTCAACAATAACAACTTTTCATTATAGTGAAAGTTTTTTCTTTAAAGTCCTTGCTGCAGTGTCTATATGTTGAAAGACTATAGAAATATACACACAGAGAAATACACAACCAAAAGAATAACTATATGTAATAGGTTGTTTCACAGAAATGTCGCATTTTTAATTACTTGCTATGTCAGTCATGTATGTTTAATCTGGACTCTATTTCTTTCCCAACAATATTGGTATACAAAATTTGTACCCACAGACCTTATGAAAATGGTAACAACCAAACTAAGTTGAGTGATTTTCTCGTATGAGTACAAACTGGGTCACTCTCCCGCAGAAGCTCAATGGAATATCAAACAGGCCTTAGGTAATGGTCTTGTTGACATCAGAACTGTTCAGAGATGGTTCTAAAGCTCTCGTTCAGGAGATGATAGCCTTGAAAATAAACCAAGGGGTAGGCCAAAAATCAGTTATTCAGCATGATGGATTAAATGCTTTGGTTGAACAAAATCTGAGAACAAAGGTTCGAAAACTTTCAGCAGAATTCCAAACATCTTGCACAACTGTTTTTACCACCTGTAAAAAATTGGAAAAGTCAAGAAAACGGATTGGTTTGTTCCACATCAACTGAACGAGATTCAAATAAACCAGACGCCTCGAAGCGTGCTCCTTATTGCTTTCTCAACTTGTGATGAGAAATGGATACTCTCTGACAACAGTAGAACAGGACAGTGATTAGATGCGGGAGAGTCACCTAAACACTACCCAAACCCACCATTGCACCCTAAAAAGTTAGTTGTCACTGCAAAGGGAGTTATTCGTTATTCATTTTTGCAACAAGGAAAAATGGTAACAGCAACATTGTATTGCCAGGAAATTGATTGTATGCATGAGGATTTGAAGAAGCAACCCAGACTAGTGAATAGAAATGGCCCAGTTTTGATCCATGGCAATGCACGTCCTCACACTCCTCAAGCTACGGTCCAAAAGCTGCAGAGCCTGAATTCTGAGATTTTGCAACATCCTCCCTATTCCCCTGATATCTCTCCTACTGATCATCACTTATTTAAGCATTTTGAGCTTTTCATAAGCAATAAAACATTCTTAAATAGAGCAGAGGTAATTGAAGCATTCAGACAGTTTATCACGGCAAAAGATGAATTTTTTTTTAAAGATGTAATATATAACAGAGAGACGTTGGGTAAATGTCATAAACAATGTCATAAATGTCATAAATGTCATAAACATGGATCATATTTTCATTAAATCAGTCAGTTCTCTGAAATATTTTATTGTTACCTTTCAAATACGACATTTCGTGTGAAACAATGTAATATATATTGTATACAACTTAATATTATATATGTATACATATGTATATATATCGCTACAGAAATATTGTTTTTAAAGTTTGTGTTGTGGTGTGTTGGTAGATTTGCAGTTGCCTCATTTTTAATCAAAACTTGTTGGTTATTATGGTGATAATTTTCATGGGGCCAGAACCCCCATGAAAATTCATAAATTTTCAATGTTGATGAAATTTCAACCTTGGGTAATTGACACACATAAAGATGTATTCTCAAACTTTTCACTTCTCATGAGGATTCTAAGACCCCCTAATGGAGGCTTTAACTCCCAAATTTTAGTCATTTTTTTATGACCCAAAACTAGGTCAAAAGTACTGAATAGATCTTTATGAAATTTGGAAATTATATTCTATGCATAAGGGTCATAACCACCATAAAAATTCATATACTTTTGCTGTTGATGAAATTTTAACCACAGATATTAGACATAAATGAAGTAATATTTCTAAAATTTCATCTTCTTAGAAGTTAGAAAGACATCTTCATGGGGACTTAGCACCCACAATTTAGTCATTTTATCTAAGCAATGACGAATACAATTGTACTCTCGGAAGCTGTAGGGTCACCCGAGCACAAAAGAAGAGCATTATTTGTAATTCAATGGTACAACAGTGTAAGAGTTTGCTTTGAGATATTCTTACATTGTGATTTCTGCAATGTGGTGCATAAATTGTCAAGTAAATGAGACGCATCTTTGCCTCCACTGATTCAGTTGCAAAGTGTTCAGTAAAATTATTTGGTTGCAGATATGTATATATGTGTATGCTAAGAGAGATTGATAGAATATGTACCAGGCTTTACAAAAAATGAGTTCTGAAGTCAATTCATTTAACAAAGAAATTCTTCAAGGTGGTGCCCCAGCATGGCCACAATCTAATGACTGAAGCAAGTAAAAGAATAACTCAAATTACCTCATAAGTTTGGTCACTGTGGCTCATACAGCCCTCAATTTCATACAAAATACCTTATGGTGTTTTATTACCCCTTTTGACATTAACTCAAATCCCTTCCAGATGTGATTTGCTGTTCGTATTTCTGCAGTTGATTAAATAAACTATGTGCTGCAGTATGGCTACAGTCCAACAACTAAAGCTAGTTAATGAATCATTGTTGTCGTCGTTTTAATGTTCATTTTTCCATACTTAAATGGATCAGATGAAAGTATTGTGGGCAGAGTTTTGTACAGGCAGGTACGTTTCCGGTCACCAACGGTTCCTTGTTTTGAAGTGAAATATTTATCTCCTAGTCAACAGGGAACAACAGACAGTCCAGGCATGTTGACATGGTGAATTAGAAACAAACAATATTGTATGAACGAGCATTTTGTATTACAACAATCACGAAACATATCAAGACATGTCTAGAAACCCACATGTGCTTTTTATGATGCACAGGAAGCAAGCAACACCATTAGCAAATCTATTCTTGCCAATCAATGAAGGAACAAGTGCAGACAGGAAATTTTCACTCTCTCATCCACACACACACACACACACACACTTGTGTATACATATAGAGACACAGTCATACATCATCATCATCGTCATTACAACGTCCACTTTTCCTTGCTTCCTGGTTGGATGCAGTTTATTGAAGTAGATTTTCTACGACTATATACCACTTTTCTAGGGCAGCGAGCTGGCAGAAACGTTAGCATGCCGGGCAAAATGCTTAGCGGTGTTTCGTCTGTCTTTACATTCTGAGTTCAATTTCCACCGAGGTCATCTTTTCCTTTCATCTTTTTGGGGTCGATAAATTAAGTACCAGTTACGCACTGGGGTCAATGTCATCAACTTAATCCCTTTGTCTGTCCTTGTTTGTCCCTTCTATGTTTAGCCCCTTGTGGACAATAAAGACAGAAGAAACGTTAGCATGCCGGGCAAAATGCTTAGCGGTATTTCGTCTGTCTTTGTTCTGAGTTCAATTTCTGCCGAGGTCAACTTTTCCTTTCATCCTTTTGGGGGTCAATAAATTTGGTATCAGTTGCATACTGGAGTTGATCCAATCGACTGACCACCTCCCCAAAAACTTTGGGCCTTGTGCCTTGAGTAGAAAAGTATATATACCACTCTTCTTGTTGCCAACCCTCACCTGTTTCCAAGCAAAGTAACGTTTGTTCCATCATGCTGTAACCTTTTTGTCTTTGGCGCCAAAAGGGCGAAAAGCAAAGTTGGCCTTGTTGGAATTTGAACTCAAACTAAATAGACAGCTGAAATACTGCTAAGCATTTTGCCCAACGTGCTAATAATTCTGCCAGCTCGCCACCCTATGAATAATAATAATAATAATAATAATAATAATAATAATCATCATCATCACCATCACCATCATCATCATCATCGCTTATACTACAGGTACAAGGCCTAAAATTTGTCGGTTGTGTTTAAGTTGATCACATTGGCCTCCAGTACTTGACTGGTACTTAATTTATTGATCCCTAAATGGATGAAAGGCTAAGTCGATCTCAGCAGAATTCTTCAACTCAAATTACTTTGATGCCTCATGAGACATTTTCTGCAACTCCAATCAATCAAGTCAATCACTTTCCCCAAGATGTCAAATCAAGCTGTACAGGTTTTAGTCATTGTTTCAACTTCTCTTTATACTTAAGGATCTGTCTTCCTTTACTGTGGAATCCCCCCTACATGTTCTTCATACAGAAAAATTTCTAGAATGTTATCATCTTTCATTCCAACATGTCCTACCCATCTGCATTGAATTCTCGGCAGCATGCTTTTGGTGCTGAGAGAGATCACGTTCTTTTAAGATTTTGACATTTGTTATCTGATCTTGTTGTTTTATGTTGCAGGTGTCTCACTGACAACGCATCTATTTATTCACAGTATATTTCCTGTAATAAAAGATGTGTAATATGGAATTCAAAGCATGTCAAATTTTCCCTGTCTTTATTTATATAAACTTCTGGAAAGTTGTGTTTTATCTCTACTGTGGATTGCCTAAAGCTTAACTTCCTTGAATCTTAGAATTACATATCGTTATATATATATATTGGGTTGGTGTATAATTATTGCAGCTTTTTTTTCTGACAAATTTTATTCAACAAAAACAATAACAATATTTGACAAAAATATCTTTAAATGACGGTCTGACCGTCTGCCAAGCAAATGGGAAGCAGTAATTGAAGTAGATGGCGAATATGCTCCGGAATAATCATTTAAAGATGTTATTGTTTTTGTTGAATAAAATTTGTTGAAAAAAAGCCACAATAATTATGGTAAGAAGCTTGCTTACCAACCACATGGTTCTGGGTTCAGTCCCACAGCGTGACACCTTGGGCAAGTGTTTTCTACTATAGCCTTGAGCCAACCAAAACCCTGTGAGTGGATTTGGTAGACAGAAACTGAAAGAAGAGTGGTTGGCATTAGGAAGGGCATCCAGCTGTAGAAACTTTGTCAGATCAGATTGGAGCCTGGTGCAGCCTCTGGCTGACCAGTCCTCAGTGAAACCGTCTAACCCATGCCAGCATGTATGATGGGCTTCTTTCAGTTTCTGTCTACCAAATTCACTCACAAGGCCTTGGTCAGTCCAAGGCTATAGAAGACACTTGCCCAGTGTTCCACTCAGTGGGACTGAACCCAGAACCATGAGGTTGCGAAGCAAGCTTCTTCCCACACTGCACAGACACGCTAGGCCATTAATTAAATAGTTACATGACCTAAATACTTGCAAACTGATTATACAACAGTCAATTATTTATGGCTACCACCCCTACTACAATAACAACAATGTTACATTTTATTATCTGGGCTTTTCCCATTTGTTGCTGCTGCTGCTACTGCTGCTGCTTTAGTGCAGAAGTACTTGTACATGTATGGAGAAAGAAAACATGTAGAGTTCTCACTTATTTTTATGAAATAAAATTAAAAATTACAATAAAAGCATTATTATGATTAATGACACCCAAAATGTCAAAAATTAGGCTAATTTGTAAACGGAAACTGAAAGAAGCTCGTCATATATATGTATATATATATGTATGTATGAGTATGTGTTTGTGTGTCTGTGTTTGTCCCTCCACCATCACTTGACAACCGATGCTGGTGTGTTTATGTCCCCGTAACTTACAAGCTTGTATGCAAGGGCAACCATGCTTTTACTGTTGATGATGATGTGGCATGTGTTTATTTATGATTCTCATGGAATATGCCTTGATACATGTGTATGTAGCTTTTGAATTTTGCCGAGTACTGGGATTGTTTTAATTGACTTAGCCTCCTCCACTGACATGACCAGGATAGTGTCTTTCCATGAAGGGCACTGCCATTAGTCTGTCAATGGTGCCACTTGCTGACCTTCGTGGCACTGTATTTGTGAGTTTGCCATATTTGGCAAATTAGTGTACTGTTTCTCTATGCAAATCCTTGAATGTCATGTGGTTACCAGTTTGCGTAAGGTACATATAAGAATTCAGCACGACAACATCCATAATGTGAAAAAATAAATTTTTGTACCATTTTGCACTTTTCCTAGCACACTCAAGCATCGCCAACTGCACATCTGCTTTATCAACTAGGCACATGTTGGTCACTTAATCAATAATTCTTCACAATTTACTGGGTTTTGTAATTTACTTTAGAACTGTTTAATGTCTCCTTTGTGGAAAGTTGTGATCATTATCACACTGCACTTATTATGCCAACGTAATGTAAAAAGGTTTCTACATTTTCATCTCTCAATGTCACCTGGCGTCTTCAATTTGGAAAACTTTCGTACACTTTTCCTGCTTCCACTGAGAGTTCCACACAAATGTGGCTTATATGCCACCTGTCTTCTGCCACACCCGTCTTCTGTCACACCTGTCTTCTGTCAAACCTGTCTTCTGCAGAAGAAAGCATGTTGTGTCAATAAGTCACACCTGACCTTAACCCTTTTGTAACTGTGTTTCTGTTGAGATGTTCTGTGTTTCTTTCAATTACTTTAAATATAACAAAGAATTTAGTAAAATAACTCAGTTATCATTCAGCTAGTGTTAGAAACATAAATTGCGACTAAGGTTTGGTGAAAGACTTATGAAAACAAGACATTTGTACTCAGAGCCAGAGCTGGGTTGGTATCAAAAGGGCTAAATGATGATTGCTGGTCTTGTGCCAACATTTTTGCTTTAAGGCAGTGAGCTGTTGGAATTGTTAATGCACTGAGCAAAATGCTTAACAGCATTTCATTTGTCATTATTCTCTGAGTCGAAATTCTGCTGAGGCACTTTGCTTTTTATCCTTTCGGGCTCAATAAAATAAGTACCAGTGATTACTGGGGTCGATGTAATTGACTCACCTTCTCCCACTGAAATTTCTGGCCTTTTACCAAAATTTGAAACCAATGTATTAATTTCATATTTTGTTTCTTTGCAGCACCACTGTGGATTCTACCGTACTATGCTGGATCCATGTCTTATAGGAGCTGATAAAATTCTTGAAAAATTTGGTTATCAAACCATCCATGGAGAGTCTTTTCAATTAAATGCAAAACCAGACTTGACATGCCTTTTAAAAATGAGCGTTCAGTGCCTGCTTGCTTACAGTGAGTACAAGATCGTCTCAAAAGCTTGTGAATCGGCCCAATCAACAGACTACGAAACTGCTTTACTTAAGCATCTGGAAAGTGGTGGAAGCAGCAAGCAATTAGCGGAAAAACTGAGATCAGAGTCTAACGAAGTACTAAGTAAAAGCACTGATTCAAGTCTGTCCAGTGAGTACTCTCGGTGTTTACCAGAATCGTACCATGGTAGTGATAGCAACAGTCCTTCGTTGGTCTCAAAACGAGCCCCTCCACCTTATTCTTCTCATACAATTGATAGAACTTTCTCTAAACCAAACAAATACGAGAACTTTGATAAATATTCTTACACAGTACAACACTCTCCCAAAATACCAATCAACAATTTTTATTCATGTCACCGACAGGAACAGTTCCAAATTCACAAAAACAAACGACCCCTATGTTTACAGACAGACGGCTGTAGTGATAATGAATATTTACTCCATACTTCAGCGCAGAACGTCTTTTCTGGTGCAAGTCCCATCTATGAAAAACATGTCAGTTCTCCACCATATATGGCGACAAACAATTGCGTCATGGACTCCAGTCTGGCCACGTCTCCTTACAAAATAGAACCGACATACCGGGACTCAGCGTATGGCTCTACATATGATGCACCTTCGTTGAATATTCAGTCACACAGCAGCAACAGCAGACCAAGACAACCAATGGAACACTCTCTGGGGAAAACCTACGACGACTACAATGGATGTAGCAAAGCTTTCGAACGGAATACACCGTCGCCGCAATCTCCCGTTGCAGATTTGACTATGGACTATCAGTCGAAACTAAATTTCAGCAGCAACGACTCGCTTTCGTCAGAAAATGAATGGAGCTGTAGCAAATGCACTGTAAAAAACCCCAGCAGTTTGACAGTGTGTTACCTTTGTGAAAATAGTCGCTATGCCATTTCCAATATGGCCACCCAGCAAATGAATCACAAACAAAGTGGTGAAAGAGTGTGTGAAAACTGCACGTTAAAAAATGCTGTTACTGCACGTAAATGTTCTGCATGTGGTCACCACTTCAAAGGTTATCACACATCTGTATAAAAAATATTCTGTTTTATCAAATTCCATTCTTTTTTTCTTTTGTCTTTTTTTGTTGTTTTTTGTTTGTTTTCGTTTTCTGTTTTCTTTTTTTTTGTTTTTTTTCTTTTCTGCCCCCAAACAAACATTCTTTTCTTTGTTCAGACAATTCTTGAAATCTTGATCTAAAGCTATTTATCTAACAAATCTAACACAGACAAAACGAAAATTCAAATCAAAATTATTATTATTATTATTTAAGGGGAAGAAATAATTCAGTTTTTGTAGTTGTTGTTGTTGTATGTAATTTGTGGTGTTGTTGTTGTTGTCGTCATTGTAGTGTGATGTGTTTCTCTACTGTAAAAATTACAGTTATAAAACAAACCTGTATTTCAAACTAGAAGACAGTATGTTTGAAAAATTGAAAAAGAAATTGTTGCTGTTGTTATTATTATTGTTGTTATCATTATTGTTATTATTATTTGATGTGGAGGCGAAATGGCCCAGTAATTAGGGCAGCGGACTCGCGGTCATAGGATCGCAGTTTCAATTCCCAGACCGGGTGTTGTGAGTGTTTATTGAGCGAAAACACCTAAAGACCCACGAGGCTCCGGCAAGGGATGGTGGCAAACCCTGTTGTACTCTTCCACCACAACTTTCTCTCACTCTTACTTCCTGTTTCTGTTGTATCTGTATTTCAAAGGGGCCAGCATGTCTGTGCAATGTGGGAAGAAGCTTGCTTCCCAACCACATGGTTTTGGGTTCAGTCCCAAAGCTCCTACCTCTACTGGTGACTCGTCCCCTCCCCCATTATTATTATTATTATTAATATTATTATTGGTAGAATTGTTACCATTCTGGGTAAAACGCTTAGTGGCATTTTGCCTTTCTTTTTGTAGCATTTTTGCCCAATACATTTTTGTTCAAAGTTGCCGGGATTAACTTTGCCTTTTGTTCTTTTGAGGTTGATAGAATAAGTACCAGCTGTGCACTGGGGGGTCGATGTAATAGATCTTCTTCCTCCTCCAGAATTGCTGGCCTTGTGCCAAAATTTGAAACCAATATTATTACTTGCCATCACCTGTCGCTATGCTGCCGGGTAATGACCCAGTCAAGAGGAAATAGATTCTCCAACAAAACCCTACTACAATGATGACATTGATATGCTCAACGCCAACCCCCTTTTTTTTTTCGTTTTTCTTAAAATTTTGATTCTGTCTTTCACACACTCTCTCTTTCTCTCTTAACAACAACAATAACAACCTGTCATTATAGTGAAAGTCTTTTTTTAAAGTCTGTGTTGTGTTGTCTATGTGTTGAAAAACACACAGAAGCACACACACACACACACACACAACCAAAAAACTAACTATATATATATAGTTATGTTTTTGAAGTTTGTGTTGCATTGTGTTGATAAACTTGCTCTTAAAATTCCTGCATTTTTAATCAAAACCTTTTAGTTCCTATGGTGACAACACTATCTACCTATCTATCTGTCTTTCACTTTCTCTCTCTCTTACTGGTTCTCTCCACTGTTGATTCCTCCCCTTCTTCCCTCCCTCTACATAGTTGTTAGAAACAGACAGATGAAGATCAGCTTCTTATATCTTATATTATCAAGGTGATGAGCTGGCAGAATCTTTAACATTGCCAGGCGAAATGCTTAGCAACATTTCACCCATCTTTACATTCTGATTTCATGTTCTGCTGAGGTTGGCTTTGCCTTTCATCCTTTCAGGTACCAGTTGAACGCTGGGGTCAATGTAATTGACTTACCCCCTCCCTGAACTTGCTGGCCTTGTGCCAAAATTTGAAATCATTGCGATAAGGGTAATGGCATCTTTACACAAAGGAATGATGGCGACAGTGATATTTATCCTCAATGTTCAGAGGCATTTTCTATCTAAAATTAAGCAGGGTTGTGTCTAGTTCCTATACTTTTTGCCATATTCTTTCTGGTGTTGCTCCAACATGCTTTTAAGAATTACCATGAAGGTGTAAAATTTCAGTTTCACATAGATGGAGGTCTGGTAAACCTAAATGGGCAAAGCTTCAGATCAAAGGAAAAAGACCAAGGAAAAGATTCTATGTGATTTTCTGTTCACTGATGAGTGCACTTTGATTTCTCGTACATTTGAGGGAGTTCAGGAAATGATCAACAGGTTTGCTGCAGCAGTTCATACATTTGGGCTGATTATCAGCATTAAGAAGCACTATCTGAACATGGCCGATGCCAGCGCCGCCTTGACTGGCTTCTGTGCTGGTGACACGAAAAAAACACCAACCAATCGTGGTTGTTGCCAGCCTCCTCTGGCCCCTGTGCTGGTGGCACGTAAAAAGCACCCACTACACTGTAGGAGCGGTTGGCGTTAGGAAGGGCATCCAGCTGTAGAAACTCTGCTGGAGCCTGGTGCAGCCTCCTGGCTTCCCAGACCCCAGTCGAACCGTCCAACCCATGCTAGCATGGGAAACGGACGTTAAACAATGATGATGAAGAAGACAGAAGTTTTACTCCAACCAAAGCCTACTTAAGATTGAAATGTGAAAATAAACCACTGAAATGGGTCAAATCATTTAAATATCTCAGAAGAACAGTTAAACTTTTAAGAGTACGCTTGATGAGGAAATCGAGGTTAGAATATCTGAGGCCATAAGTACTTTTGGAGAACTTTCTCATCATCATTTGTTGGATGAACATGGTGTCAGTTTGAAAACTAAAATAACTAAAATATAAATCTTGTATTTTGGGCACACTTGTTTTACAGGACAAGAAGCATGAACTTTCTACTAAAGATATATAAACAAACTTAAAACCTTTCACATGCAATATCTTCAGTGTAAAATGACAGGATAAAGTGTCAAATGTCAAAATTTTAGAAAAATGTGCTATCTTCAGTATTAGAAGCACAGTGCAGAGAAACAAGACATGTTTGAGTGCAAGCTGATCACATTCTGAAAATTTTTTGTATGACCAACAATTAGAGAGATTCTCTGGTCAAAAAAGACCCATCCTTAGATATAAGGATTATGTTGTAGATATAAGGATATGTTGAAGCAATCACTGAAATCCTGACAACTTAATTTAACATTTTGGGGAAAGTCATTGCTTCGATGGTGTAAAATATATCATGATACGTCAAAACAATTTGAGTTGAAGAAGCAGAACAATTAAAACATTAGGTTCTGTAATCAACAGGAGACATTTGTCCAATCCCAGGCGAAATCGAAATCATCAATGTCTCCATTGTGACTTCATAAGCAAAATCCAAATTTGGACTCAAATTACATTCACGCACCCATTGGATACATTTTTTAAATTTAATCCTTTCCATCAAGCACTCATGCATTGAAATTGATAGGAGTGGCCACCACCATCACCATCACCATCATCATCATCATCATCATTATTATTATTAAGGTAGTGAACTGGCAGAATCACTAGCGTGCCGGATGACATGCTTAGTGGTATTTCACCTGTTGTTATTTTCTGAGATCAAATTCCACCGAGGTCATCTTTGCCTTTTGTCCTTTCAGAGTCGATAAAATAAGTACCAGTTGTGTATGCTGGGGGTCAATGTAATCAACTCATCCCCTCCCACAAAATTTGCTTCTCTTGTGGCAAAATTTGAAACCATTATTATTAACATTATTGTTGTTGTTATTCAAAATACTCAGCAGCATTTCAACCATCTTTACGTTCTGAGTTCAAATTCTGCTAAGGTCAACTTTGCCTTACATCTTTCAGAGGTTGATGAAATAAGTACCAGTTGAGTACTGGGGTCAGTGATCACCATACACAACTACATCAAAACATGAAATATGAAATCAATTGGAACAAAAATTGAAGAAACTGAAAAGTGACAGCTAAATAAGAAAAAATCCCAGTCGACTAGTTTGTAGAATGCAGTCAGGAATATGAAGACAATTAGGAAAACTGCTGTGCAATAAAGTTTTGTGTTAAACTGGGGAGAAACGTTGCAGAAACTGATGAAATGCTCCAGACTGGTCGTGGATTAATCACTGGCATGAGATTCAGGGATGGTAGAGGGGTGGTGAGAGACGATGAGTAGTGTGAGAGGGAGTGGGATATCAGAACATCAGAGCTGGTTGAGGGAATTTGCAATTTTTGTTGATAAAGACTGTTGTGTTGCTAATAGGATATTAGCTTTTGCTGTGAAACATCAATATAAAAAAAAAACAAAAAAAGACACGATACATTATTGACCTTGAATGGTTTGATAGACATGAACATGTGGTGACATCTGTTGTTGACTGCCTGTCTTTCTAGATTTTTGTCACTGATAAAGTTTGTGCAACCAAGCATAATAAAAACAAACTAATTTTAAGCATGATGTCTTAGTCTTAATTCCTCCCATGCAGTTGGCGTATTTCAACAGCAGGATGTCTCCAATGATCCCAGCTTTGAGCACGGTCATCTGCCTCTACCCAGCTGATGCTAATATTTTTCAGAACTCCTTTAAAAGCAGCACACCGTGTCTTCTTAGGTCTCTCTCTTTATTCATCCCTCTGGTACTTCCCATTAGTACACTTACCTGCCTCCTCCCAGGTGAATCTAAATTACTTCAGATCTTTGAAGGTTGGTACACAAGAAAAGAAAAGGGTAAAAAGAGAATGCATGCTGTTTCGGGGCCTACTTCTCAACAGCATCATTGCCCCCGCCTCACTGAAATGAGGTCCTGCTTGCTAGATCAACTGGTTATTGAGAAAATTTACCAGAGCCTAGCAACTTATTGTTAGCTTGGGTATCACAAAAGGACCTTTGTGGTTAGCTGGCATCGTAAACTGAATTAAGAGGAAACACGGTAACCACTAGAATAATATTTCCCTTTAAATTCATATATATATATATATATATATGTGTGTGTGTGTGTGTGTGTGTGTGTGTGTTGGAAATAGTGGCACAACAAGGTACCAATTTTTGCTGGAAATAGCAGTCGATAAGCGTCTGATGCTAAGTTGTGTAGTTATCATATGACCTAGCATCATATGGTTATCGACTGCTATTTCCAGCAAAAATTAGGACCTTGTGTCACTAATTCCTATTTATAATTCTACCTTTACGGTGCTTTATTTTGCTGGAAAATAATACTACTGTATTGTAATATTTATAATTTATATATATATATATTATATATTAACAGAGCATAGGTGCAAAGCAGTGTTTAGGTGTGAGCAGAATTTTGGTTAGTTGAAATATGTTTGTCATGTAAAAAGCACTATCCAAACGTGGCCAATGACAGTACCCCCTGACTGGCCCCGCCATGCCGGTGGCATGTAAAAAGTACCCACTACACTCTCAGAGTTGTTGGTGTTAGGAAGGGCATCCAGCTGTAGAAACATTGCCAGATCAGACTGGAGCCTGGTGCAGCCCTTGGCTCTCCAGACCTCAGTCAAACCATCCAACCCATGCCAGCACGGAAAACGAACGTTAAACGATGATGATGAGGATACATACACACACACATATATATATAAATATTAGCCACCTTATATACTCATTGTATATAGTTTATGTATTTGCCTGTTGGCATTTTGTGTGCTAGAGAATACTCTCTCAAAGCACAAGGTGTTAAAACACCTGAATGTCATGGACAGGTGAAACAACTCACCTCTGATCCCATCTTGGCTTATCAACATCACATACCTGATCAGGGTTGCTACCTTGCATATAACACAGGTACAACACCACTCTTTCTCTCTCCCCCCCTTCTTTCTCTCTCTTCTGCACACCTTTTCACTCTCATCCTCTCCTCAATTCTTTTTCTCTGTTTGTCTGTGCCTCTCCACCACTTGTTTTCCTCTCTCTCTTTCCTCCTCTACTTCCTCTCCCTCTCCCCTCATATGTCTATCTATCTATCTATCTATCTTTCTTTCTTTCTTCCAAGTTCTCAAACCAAAGAGCATTACATTGTCAGGTACATAAAATAGAAAAGAATTTGGAAAAACCCTAACACATAAACTCAAGGTGTTATGTCTTCGTTCTGGTTGAACAATTGATTAACTCATTTGTTGCTGCCTGCAACCAAGCAAATCAGATACAAAGACAAAGAAGATATATATACATATATATATATATATATATATATATATATATGTGTGTGTGTGTGTGTGTTCATATAATGATATCTACAAAATGTGTTGGTGAGATAAAACATGTAATCATTACCAAAATAGCAAAAATTCGTCCACAAAGGTCTATAGTAAACTCCTTATGAATCGATCTCCTTGGTTATATATCAAAAATTTAAATATATATAATATAAATTGAAGTTGGCCGACTGTTGTATTCTATTTTGTATAGGAATAGCCAATAGAAATGCGGATTTTGCACTATTATTTTAATTCTCTGAATTTTACATGTTTACACTTATATAAAATAATATTGCAAAGTTCTGGTTTCTTTTGGGTACCACTCACCTCTTGGTTTTCAATTACACACATACACACACAAAGTATGGGGGTTCAATTAACAGGTGATCTAAACAATTAAGTTCTCTAGGTAAGTGCTGTAATGGATTACTGTGGCTACAAGGTTATAGCCGGAACGGTTGTTATGGAGCCATTGCAGATTTCCGATGCAGCGGATATATAATTGTTAAACAGGACAGTAAACATTAAGGGCAAGGCAAACATAATAATATTCTCTACTCCTTGAGATGTTTGCCTTACTTTAATGTTTACTGTCCACCCTCCCTCCTACTTCCTACCACCCACCTCTCCTCTCTTACTCTGACTCCTACTTCTCTTCACCCCTACTCTCTTTCTCTCTTTTCTCATACCCACCTTTTCCCCTTCCCCTTGTCCTCTTCCCCCCTTCATCGTCAACCCTCTCTCATCAGCCCACCCAATGGTGATTATACAATCTAATTACATAATATCAATGCCACCTATATAACATGCCATATTGTTAATCATAAGACCACTTCTTATTGCCGGCTTTCTTTGATATCCGAATTGGTATTTCCTTTAACTCTGTACTATTTGTAGTTTATTATATAATTCCGTCACTTTTGAATGCCTTAATGATAAGTAATACGCTACTATTGCCACAAAGTATTTCCTCGCCAGGCAAACATGTCCTAATATTACAAACGGTTTCCACAAACCCATATAACATATTTGTATCTAAAACAACGTGGAGGCGCAATGGCCCAGTTGTTAGGGCAGCGGACTCGCGGTCATAGGATCGCGGTTTCGATTTCCAGACCGGCCGTTGTGAGTGTTTATTGAGCGAAAACACCTAAAGCTCCACGAGGCTCCGGCAGAGGATGGTGGCAAACCCTACTGTACTCTCCCACCACAACTTTCTCTCACTCTTACTACCTGTTTCTGTATCTGTAATTCAAGGGGTTAGCCTTGTCACACTGTGTCACGCTGAATATCCCCGAGAACTACGTTAAGGGTACACGTGTGTCTGTGGAGTGCTCAGCCACTTGCACGTTCTGTTGATCGGATCAACTGGAACCCTCAACGTCATAAGCGACGGAGTGCCAACAACATCCTACATCTTTCCACTTTATCATATAAATCAATCGCGCTGCCTTCATACCTTAACCTAACATTCAACCTATATCCACAGAACACCCCTAAATTCCGTGTATCTCTGCCCTCCTCCCTTTGTTCTTTGGCCTTAGCCAGCAAATCCTAAACCCCGACCCCATGCCTAATTGGCTTTCTTTATGCATTTATATTTCTTCATTTTTATTTTTCACTTTCTTTATTCTTCATCCTTTATCTTCGGTCCTTTCCCAACTACCAGCTTCTCTAAGCCTGGTATAATAAAACATCACCTCTAGCCTACCAATGAACCAGTCCAGCAGATGGCTATTTCACTTGGATTGCTGACCTTAGATATCCTATTACACCTTTTCACAAACTATATTCTTTACCTAACCCCGCTCCCTAATGCCCACAACGGCCAGTTTTTGTTGGTCGTTCTCCCATTTCATAGTTGTCCTCAACAGACTTCAACCACGTCTCTGCTGTATTCTTGGGATATTCTTTTGTTTGTAAAATTACGGTTCATCTGATCATCATCATCATCATCGTTTAACGTCCGCCTTCCATGCTAGCATGGGTTGGACGATTTGACTGAGGACTGGTGAAACCAGACGGCTACACCAGGCTCCAATCTGATCTGGCAGTGTTTCTACAGCTGGATATGCCCTTCCTAACGCCAACCACTCCGAGAGTGTAGTGGGTGCTTTTACGTGCCACCGGCACGAAGGCCAGTCAGGCGGTACTGGCAACGACCACGCTCAAAATGGTGTCTTTTATGTGCCACCCACAGAAGAGCCAGTCCATGGACACTGGCAATTGATGATTATGGTTTTTTGTAATGGAGTAATGTTCATCATCATGGATCAAGGCGGTCCATGTATGTCTATTGGTGGCTAATTCTGTAGTGTGTTGAAGCCATTTCCAGTTCCAGTGATGAATGCCAAAGACCCAAGGTCCGGAAATGAGCTCCATATCCACTTTGACTGTCAAGAGTCATGTCTTCAGCTGACCACCTCTCCGTGTACGTTTTGCTGATCTCCAGAAGCTGGAGGTCTTCAATTGCTTCTGTATTCCGACTGCATTTGAAACGGAAAACTTTATGCTTGCTGCAGTCTCTCACCTCTCGAGGGAACTCTTTTGATGAGGAGATTATGGTAGTTTGGTCATGCATTGCAGTGCCCCATGGCTTGAGGCGAAACAAGAAGAAAAAACAAAACAAAACAAATAAAAAAACACAAAACAACAACAAACAAAATAGAAAAGTAAGATTTTTAAAAATTAACTCAGAAATACATATATTTCATGAAAGTATTTATTTATAAATTATAATAAATTATCTGATTGTAATGATGATGATGATGATGATGATTGTAGTAGTGGTGGCAATGATGGTAATGATAGCGATGGGGGTGGTTGTGGTGGTGGCTATAGCAGTAATGATGATTATGATGATGATGATAACAATAACAATGGTGATGGTGGTGGCAGCAGTGGCGGTGGCAATTGTGGTAGTGGTGGCAGTGGTGATATCAGTGGTAGTGGTGGTAGTGGTGGCAGCGGTGGTGGTGTGATGATGGTGATGATGGTGATGATACAAAATGTCTGAATAAGGGACAGGATGGTCAAAGGTGGAACATTTTTGGCCAATGATTAGCATGCTCAGGAATGACCTGAGGATAGACCCATGATGTGGGACACACTGGATAGATAAATAGCAGACTGGTGATGGCTAGAATGTTCTCGATCCAAGGTCTATGGGGTCATAGTTTGAACTAGGGACTAAACAACAACAAAGAAACACACACTGGATAATGTAGTCCTAGATATACTATGCCCGAATATAAGATGAGATGGTCATACCGGAACATCTTTAATCATGGGCCAGCTGGATCAGGATTGGTCTGGAGTTAATCAATGTCAACAAAGAAATGAACATTGGATAATGTAGTCCTAGATACACTGTGCTTGAATTTAAGACGGGATGGTCATAGCTGGAAGATCTTTGATCAAAGTTCAGCTGGGTCAGAAACGACTCAGAATCAAACAATTAGAGGCTGGCAGACAGCAACTGATGTTTTGTCCAGTGACATCCTGGACTCGGGTCACTAAGTGGAAAACAATCAAAGCCAAACACTTCATGTAATATACAGGATGTGGCAAAATGTCTCTCACATTTCACATGTTGAAACAAATGTTTTACTTAGCAAACCCACAATATGCTTTAATCCAAGCCATGTTGGTGATTACAAAACATGGTGAAACATTTACTGCATAAAGATATCATTAACACATGCCTAACTTCATAAGTACCATAATGTGGTTGGCACTCCGTCGGTTACGACGACCAGGGTTCCAGTTGATCCGATCAACAGAACAGCCTGCTCGTGAAATTAACGTGCAAGCGGCTGAGCATTCCACAGACACATGTACCCTTAACTTAGTTCTCGGGGAGATTCAGCGTGACACAGAGTGTGACAAGGCTGGCCCCTTTGAAATACAGGAACAGCAGAAACAGGAAGTAAGAGTGAGAGAAAGTTGTGGTGGAAGAGTACAGCAGGGGTCACCACCATCCCCTGCCGAAGCCTTGTGGAACTTTAGGTGTTTTCGCTCAATAAACACTCACAATGCCCGGTCTGGGAATCGAAACCGCGATCCTACGACCGCAAGTCCGCTGCCCTAACCACTGGACCATTGCGCCTCCACCTAAGTAAGTAAGTACCATAATAATGGTCATGTAAAATAGGGGAGGTTTTTCTGCCGCAGCCCTTATTTGTATTTATAAGATCATTTTTTACCTTGTTTTATTTATATTTTTTTCATTTGCAGGGTTTTGAGGGACAGGTAGTGCCCATGACATTCGCAAACCCCCCAAAACTGGTGAAAGAGATGCTGCTGCTGTTCCTCTAAAGACCATTGCAAGTTCACAATTGAAGAAGTGACGTGAGTAAAAGGAGAGTTCCAGAGGGATGAAGTTCTGAAGAGGAAAGATTGGGCTCAATGGATGGTGTAGGGGTTGGACACATCACATACGAAGGTGGTGAAGTGGGGACAGATGAGTAGATTGGAAGTATCTGAGGGGAGATGGCAGGAGCCTAACCAGATCTGAGGAGCAGAGGCCATTACTATTATCGTTGACATCATCAGCAGCACCAATTAACATCTGTTTTTCATGCTGTTATATGTTGGACGGTTTGACAAGAGCATGTTTTCTGCAGCTGGATGTCCTTCCAAATGCCGACCACTCCACAGAATTTACTAAGGTGCCTTCGTTTTCATACCACCAACACCAGCGAGATCACCAAGTAATTTTCAAGACAAGACCAAGGTGGACAGGGTCACGGAGTAGTATTGAAAGAGGTAGCTTTATGCCAGGTGATGAGAAGTTAAAGTACGATAGAAGGACAGAAAAGGCAGAGAGAGAAGACATTGTATCTGTGGGCCGGGGACTGGAGAGTGTCTGTGACTGACTTAATGCCAGTCTGTCTGAGTGACCCCTTTTCTGGATGGGATCTGCCATTCAAAGGTTAATGTACAATTTTCTGTAAAACCTTCACAATCAGTTGTAAGACAGTGTTGGAGAGTGGGCAGTGAGTTGACAGCCTTTGTTTAAGCACCGGCACTTGAACCAAATATCTGAAAAAGACAGGAAAGAATAATTCAAGACTTTGCCTTTTGGCCTTTCAGAGTTGATTATTAGGATCACCTTAAAATCCTCATTTTCTCCAGTGCCCTCATGAGCACTACATCATTTGTACAATGTGGAGAATATACCACCAGCATTACCCAAATGACCTTAACCTCAAATTTAGAATTCCTCCAGGGCTGATACCACCTGCTATACACCTCCTACACAAAGCTTACAACACATAAATTCACTACAACACAATCTTTTCCTCAAGAGGTCCTGCGCTATTTAACATTATCCCAAAACAAATCAAAAGAGAAAAAGATCCCATTACCCTCAAATGATACCTGAGTAAATTTCTTCAGGGATACCAGATAAGCCACCTATACCTGGATACATCCCAGACCACAACAACTCCCTACTTGAATGGGCCATAATACTACAAAACTTGATTTTAAAATGACTTAATAGATCCTGACAGATGGTGCTATTAAGTTAGACATGGCCTGGGCCACTCTTGGCTGAGGTTATCTAAGTTGAGTTACCGGTCAAATACTGGAAACAGCTACACCTCCCCACCAAATTTCAGGCCTACTGCCTATAGTAGGAAGAATTATTTAATTGCTTCTGTTGCTTAATTTCAATTAATTTGATTTCAAATTTTGGCACAAGGCCAGCAATTTCAAGGGTGGGGTATAAGTTGATTATATCACCCCTACCACCACTATACAACTGGTACTTATTTCATTGACCCCCACCAAAAGGATGAAAGGCACAGTCTACCTTGGCAGAATTTGAACTCAGAATGTAAGGCAAGGTGAAATGCTACTAAGCATTCTGCTCAGCTTGTTAACAATTCTGCCAGCTTGCCATCTTGTAATTTGTATTAATTAAAAAAAGCGATCAATTTGTACTGTGTCAAAGGTCGGGAACTTACTTGAACTCACTCAAATAGTTTGAGTGGATATACTCAGCCAGTTGAGAGCTATTTTCTAGGATAACAGCCAGGATGTAGTAATGTTGATAGAGTTTTAACACTTGTAGTGGCAACAGACAGCTGACCTCTACACAATTGTTGCCACTGGACGTTGGTTTGGTCAGTTCTAGAACTTGGCTCACCATACCACAGATCAGATCCTGAGAACAGAAACCATGCATTGGTCATAATTACATAATTACCCTTGACATCATATTAATTAGTTATGTAACGTCAGCTGATGGTGACATAATTTGTGTCTGGAATTGTCGTCATCATCATCATCAACATCATCATTATTTAATGTTCAACTTTCCACTGCCACCTCGTCTGCCTGCACGTGAGTGCCCTTGTCCATGCTGTCGTCATCGTCCTATTCCATGCGCACCGGCAGCCTGCTCGCTTGCTTGCTTGCCTGCTGGCAGCTTCCGTTCTGTCTGTTTGTCCTCTCACTCTTGCATGTTCAGTTTCTCCCTCGCCTCCGCCTGGCCGCTGTCGCTGCTGTGTGCCTCCACACCTTTGCTCGTGCAGCCAGGACGACGCCACTTCGTTTTGCGCTTTCTACCCGACATTGACGACATGCTCTTCGTTGCCTCTCTCTCCCCGCACTCTGCCGGCCACCACATGCTCTCTAGAATCATCAATATCATCATCAGCATCATTTGATGTCTGTTGTCCATGCTGGCATGGATCGGATGGTTTGACCAGAGCTGGTAAGCTGGGGAGCTGCACCAGACTCCAGTCTGATTTGGCATGGTTTCTAAGGCTGGATGCCCTTCCCAATGCCAACCACTTTACAGAGTGTGCTGGGGTGCTTCTTATGTGGGAGAGGGGAAATTTCCTTCCACAGTTGCTGTTGTGGTTTAGCATCAGAGTAATCCTGACTGAGCGGACATCAGGTGAGTGCAAACAAACCACATAATCAAACAGTGAATCAAAATAACATGATAAACTAGTTAGTTTGTGAAACAATGGCATAAGTAAACACTGAAACAACCTGACAGTGAACTAATGAATTAGTGAACCAGTTACACAGTCAAACAATGAACAAAGTTGACAGATAGGGAACTGGTTAAACTGTAAACCAAACTCATCTACCAATCAATCTGTCAGTTTGTCTGACTTTCTGCCTGTCTGTCTGTCTATCAGTTTGCCTCTCTCTGTCTCTATCTATTTGCCTGCCTGCCTGCCTGCTACCACTGCAGTAGCAGTGGTGACCGTTGTTGGTAATGACTGACCAATCAACTGATGATACCTGGTTGATCCTGCCAGGAGTCATATGCTTGTCTCAAAAGCTTAAGGCATGCAAGTGTAAGTTCATGCCATAAATAAATGGTGAAACTGTGAATGGCTCAGGAACTGGACCTAGTCCTTGGGACCATATTCCTCACTATGAGGAGAGTGGATAACTGTGAAAATGCTAGAGCTAAGGCACGCAACCGAAGCCATGTTTGCAGGACGCACCCTGGGGTTGGGCCAAAAACCGGTGTTCAGCATCCACAGTGGATGATGATGATGATGACGACTTCATATAGACATCCACGACACCAACCAACCAACCAACCAGGTGTGGCACAACTTACCTCAGCCCCAATATCTTCGACAACGCCAACCAACCAACTGGTACAAATGTCTTCCTTACTTCCATCTAATTTCTGCAGAAGAAAAAATAAACAAATTGGATATAATTAATATAAAGGCAGTGATGGTGGTGGTGGTGGTGGTGGCGGTGGTAGTGGTGGTGGTGGTTGTGGTGGTGGTGATGTGTAGTGGCAATGGTTGCAATGGCAGCATGTGTAAGGAAATTGGGGCTCAATGAGAGAGAGAGAGAGAGAGCATGGGTAAGACAGTTTGTCTGGGGCTGGTAAGAGCCTTCCTGGACCCCAGTCTGTTTTGGCTTGCTTTCTGTGGCTGGTGGCCCAGAAGTTGTGCGACGATCACACACTACACACCTTCCTTCCAAGCACTGCTGTAAACAGCGGAGGTGAGCTTAGTGCACATGCACAGCAGAGTTCAAGGTCAATCTGTGTCGTTACTATAGCAACAGTCTGGATGCTTATTGATGATACCATGTATACGTGTATATATATTTATATATATAAATGCATACATATGCAACACACTCAATATTCCTTTGTTTTGTTAATAGATTTAGTCATTGGGCTTCTGCCATGCTGGAGCACCACCTTAAAGGGTTTAGTTGATCATATTGACCCCAGAACTTATTAAAAACTCACACACACGCACACACAAGAACTTACCTGTTGGACACAGACGAACAGTTCAAAGATTACACTGATGCTTAATTCAGTTAATTCCAATGGGATTGAAGATTTCACAGACTGGAATGACAAACAGTATAAGGAACGTGTAAAATAGAACAGGGGTACTATAAGGCTGTGAGTAATTATATGAAATAGTAAGGGGAGGAGATTGTAAGGTAGTTTTGTAACATGGAAGATGAATGTGAAATAAGTATAAGCTCTGTTAGTTGCTGTTTCGCACCATACCATTCCTGGTCCCATAGACCTTCTTGAAAGCAGACTATCTTAACCATTGCGATACTAACCCGCCTGAGACTGTTCTTGGTTCTATGATAAAAAATTATCATTTTCAAGTGATCTAAATTAAAACCTTCTATCAAAAATTCATGGTAATTTATGCTTTAAACACCAGTTCGATAATGACAATGTTGTTTTACTAAGTTCTTCATTATTTTCAAAATTAATTGAAACATAGGTCGTGTATTTCAATAGAAATATGGTATTAAAAGGGTTAAAGTGATCTAAATTAAAACCTATCAAAATTTCCTGTTACTTTATGTTTCAAACACCAGTTTAATAATGACAGAGTTACTTTACTAAATTCTTTGTTATTTTCAAAATTAATTGAAACAAAGGCAGTGTATTTCAACAGGAATATGGCGACAAAAGTGGTTAACAGGGAGATTATTTATTAAAAGGAATCAGCTGATATATCAGGTGATGACTGCAATGAAAAGGATGTGTAACGAGAACGAAAGCTGGGTTATGTGTAATATTTCTGTGCGTCCCACCACATGAGACACGTACAATGTTTATTGACCCCAGAATGATTAAAGGAAATGCTGCCTTCAGTAGGATTTGAAAACAGAGCACAAGGTGCCAGAATAAATACCACAAGGTATTTTCTCCGACTATGCCAGAAATTTGGTAGGAGGGATACCTGTTCTTAATTTAACAATTGGTTGTTAGTTTATTAGACTTACCTGTGACTGGTTCCTCTTTCTGATAGGGGCTGGTTGCCTTGACAACAAACTAATGAGGATCTTCATTAATTCAAATACACCTTCTCTACAGAGAAATAGCAGTAAATTTAATCAGACAAGGACCAATACAATTTAACTCTTTAGCATTCAGATTACTTTGTCAAATTTAATAATTATTCACATTGTTTGAAATTAATCATGGATTATCTTGTAGCTTCAAGATTTCAATGATGTGATCATTCATCTTTAGAATGACATTGTAGGATAGGTATGAGAGGCAAGACGTGACCAGTTTGAACATAAAACAAGAAGAAGGTTGAGGTGGGATGTTGCTGGTTTAACCGTTTTTTGGCATTCAGTTTACTCTGTCAAATGTAAAGCTTATTTACTTATATTTTGAATTAATCATGCATTATCTCATAGCTTTGGGATTTCAAGGATATGGTTGTTTATTTTAATATTGACATTTTAAAAAGGCCAGATCTAAGCAGTTTGAACATAAACCAGGCTTGCAGCGAGAAATACTCACCATAACAAAATACAGTGATTGACTTTCTTATGGGGTCAAATATGCCCCAAGCATGTTTGAACTGGCAACAAGCTTGTATCTATACACATCATTGCTTAGCACTATCATTCTGTATCTTGTTTATGGCAAGCTACTGAATATTGCAGCCAGTCATTGAATGATGACGGGAATATCATAAGAGGGATCTGTCTCTCATGTCAGTTTGCAGCATTTACCTATCTGGTCTCTACTGCTGAAGAGGTGATAACCCATAGAAATAATACATTTCTAAATCTCTCAGAGAGATTTATGCAGTAGTGATACGATGAAGTGGTTGTATGCTGTCAACTTAAAGTGACAGTCCCCTGAAGGGAATAATACTACTGTTGTTTAGACGTAGGAAGCTGCACTGCTTCCTGTCGGCCTTGACACTTTTCCTGTGTCCTTACGTTTATAAGGGGGAGACAAGCTCCTCCACCCAGCTAAGCCTGCATCCAGAGACATGTTTCTGAGTCTTTGCTCGTCATCAGTCTGGAGTAGCATGACCTGCTAGTCAAAGATGCCTGTCAAGCTCTTGTAAACATATAATAATTCTAGTGAAATACATTCACTGATTTCACATTAAGTTGACAACGTACAACTACTTCAACATATCACTACTGCATAAATCTCTCTGATCAAATGAGGCCAAAGAGTGTCTATGCCACATAAAAGCGATATTCAAATATGAATGGCAGCATCCAAGTAAAACCATTGAGATACCGTGTGGAGGTGGAAGATGAAGTCGGGGTCAAGCCACCAAGGGCATGTCGCACAACTCTGTGGAACAGAGGAATAGGGATGGCTGTCAATTCCAAAAGCAACATTTCTGTGGAGGGAATGCCGCATCATGTCTTCGTTGGATGATGGTTGTGGAGAAGAGGAAGAGAATGAGGTTCTCAGCTTAGGAAGATCACAACATGCAAGGAGCCCACCTGGGTGGGTGGTAGATTTCGACATGGAGTGAAGTGAGGAGGTGATCTTTGAGATCAGTGGGGCGTGTGGGGATGAGACGGAAGACGAGGGTCATGACGTCAATGGTCAAGGGACTGACCGGAAGAGGAAGCGCGAGAGGGGAAGTGAGAGGAGAGAGGTGAATGTCGGCGTCTTTTTGCCCGCCTGAGGCATCGTGAATGGACGTCAGGGGATTCGCTCCCGGGTTCAGCTACTTGTACCGGGTGACAGGGGTAGGGCAGGATTACTGGAGAGATTACTACTAGATAGGCGTTGACAAGAGAGGGGAAGGTAGGTAAGACTTTTATTATTTCTCATGCACGACAGGGTTTTTTACCATAAAAATGAAAGTAAACAAGAAAATGAGGTTGTAAACAAAATGAAAGCAATGTATGAGAGTTAATACAGAGAAAGAGAGAGAGTGAGACGGAGTGTAGTAAATATATATATATATATATATATATATATATATATATATATAGAGAGAGAGAGAGAGAGAGAGAGTGAACGTAACAGGTAGAGGGCGGGAAAATTGTCAATCTAAAAGTTGAGTCATTCTTCGTAGCAAATTATATTTTTTCCTTATTATTTATTTATAGACGGCCTTGCCTTTGGAACACATTTCAAAAATCAAATTCGCTGTTTCAGAGCATTTCAGGGCTAAACACACATAACCACATACATTTGCATTTATACAGAAGGATGTATACATAGAGTTATATAAACATAAATATATACGCGTGGGTGCAGAAAAGTTCCTAGCTTTCGATAAAAGAAAATACTGGAGGATCAGTTAATTATGGTTTTATCCAGTTTTTCTAAGCCCCGTAGAAGAAACTCGGAAGGTTGGGCCTCCAACCAGGCCTTTCATGATATCCTTAAAAGCAGGAACTTTTCAGCACCCCTCGTATATATATATGCACATTTATATTATGATATATATATATCAATGATGTTGATAAATATTTATCTATATCTATATATGTATATCTATCTATCTATCTATCTGTCTGTCTGTCTATCTATCTATCTATCTATCTATCTATATATCTATTTCTTTATATCTATCTATCTATCTATCTATCTGTCTGTCCGTGTTTGTGTGCGCAGAAATGTTTGTCAGTAGTTTAGGATATTTAAACTGGGTGTTTTTTTTATTAATGCTACGAAGACAAGGTATGTAGTTTCATGAACTCAGTAACACCTACATAACTTGATATAGTTCAACGCTGAAGTAGCATTGAATGAGCATTAACAACAATGACACAACGTGTCGCAGCACCGATTGATCGTGCCAACCTCAACGGCAGGGCTCGAGTAGCTTATGAACAACAACAACAACAATATTGACTACAGCAGCAGCAACATAAGCAATACCATGGCGACCACGACGACCACCACCACCAACAAGAACAACAATAATAATAATCCTTTCTACTAAAAACAAAAGGCCTGAAATTTCGGGGGAGGGGTTACGTCGATTACATTGACCCCCAGTGTTTCACGGGCACTTAATTTATCGACCCCGAGAGTATGAAAGGCGGAGTCGACTTCGGGAGAATTTGAACTCAGAACGTAGAGACGGGCGAAATACTGCTAAGCATTTTGTGCAGCATGTTAAAGAACAACAATAACACCAACAGCAACAACATATGGCCTGGCTCTCCAGCAGGTTACAATCAATGGAACAGCCTGCTCATGAAATTAACACAAAAGTGGTTGAATGCTCCACAGACACACGTACCCTTAATGTAGTTCTCCGGGTGATTCAGTGTGACACACAGAATGGGGTGAGGCTGGCCCTTTTGAATTACAGGGACAAGTCATTTTTGCCAGCTGAGTAGACTCGGAGCAACGTGAAATGAAGTGTCTTGCTCAAGGATATAATGTGACACCGGGAAATCGAACTCACGACCTTAGAAGCAACAACATAGATGTAGGGTCTTACTTGGCTGCAACAAGTGTTGATATTCGGGACGACAGGACTTCGGTTTCTCGGAACATGACTCGCAGAATTTCCAAAACTAGGCACAACAGACTGGAATGGAAGAAGAAAAAATATGCATGGTACTACTCTTGTTTAGCATCGTCATCATCACCACCATCACCGTCATCATCATCGTTATTGTCATCATCATCATCACCATCATCATCATCAGCGGTGGCTGCAGCAGTAGCATTATTGTCATCATTGTCATTTTCACATGCTTCATCATCATCATCATCACCACCTCCACCACCACCACCACCACCACCACCACCACCCTGATGATAATGATGATCATCATCACCTCAACTGTCACTCCAATGCTGTTGCTGCTACCTCCAGTACCACTTCCAACAACCACAACACCACCACCACTACCATCCTCACCACCACCACCGCTGCTGCTGCCGCCACCTACAGGACACGACAAGGGTGTATATTGTGTATAGAAGTTCATTGTATATACACACAATTATTTGGGAAGTGCTCCAGTGAGATTATTTCTTTTGTACCCAAAGTGGAAAAACCTTCGGCCCACAACATCTGGAAAATCTGAAAGAAATTTGCCTCCACCCTGCAACACACCTTTGTGCCACCTTTTTTTGTAACACGCCACACGTTTCTTTACAGGAAGACTTAATAATGTTTGCAATGATTTAATTGTTATTTCTTTGACAACGAACTAAACAAGTTTCGAAAGTTTGGGCTGTGACTGTGTGGGAAGAAGCTTGCTTCCCAACAACATGGTTCTGGGTTCAGTCCCACTGAGTGGAATATCAGGTAAGGGTTTATATATATATATATATATATATATATATATAATACACACACACACACACATACATGTATATGTATATATTCATATCTATTATATAAAAGTCAATGTCTTTATGTGTGTTTGTGTGTTACTTATGCATTTGAAAGCTACTGCACCGATCCTAATGAAATTTGGAACACAAAATCCAAGCTTAGGGAGAAGGGTAATGCTGTGTGTTTCAGACAATTTCATGGGCCAAAATTACTGAACGGATCCTTATGATACTTGGAACTTAGATTCAATACATAAGGGCAGGTATAATGCAGTACGTTTGGTTTGAATTTGAGATGGCTTAAAGGGGGTAGAACTCCCATGAAAATTCATAAATTGTTACTTATTTATATACACACATACACATATATATACGTACATATATATATATATATATATATATATATATATATATATATGCACACACATATACATACACACACACACACATATATATATATATATATATATATATATACAAACACATATATACATACATACACATATATACATACATACATATATATATATATATATATATATATATATATATATATATATATGCACACACACACACACACACACCCACATACATATGCATACGTACATACACTGTCTGGCAGACTGGCTCCTGTGGTTGGTGTTAGGAAGGGCATCTAGCTGTAGAAACATTGCCAGATCAGCTTGGAGCCTGGTGCAGCCCACTGGCTTTCCAGACCTTAGTCAAGCCATCGAACCCATGCCAGCATGGAAAGCAGACATTCAACAATGATGATGATGATGATATATATATATGCATACATATCCTCACATAGCAATTGTCTTCTGTAGCCTATAAATATTTCAAAGGCTTATCAGAAGTACAAATCACAAAAGATATGAAAATGAAACAACATCTACCTTTGCAGTTTGTTGTCATCTTTGCTATCACAGACGGTTCCGCCTCCATTCGACACAAATCCGGGAACATATTTACAAAGTATTCCAACAAAAAACATGAAAAGCTCTGGATCCTTCCAGAACAGCTTCTTTATTGTAAAGCAGGAGAGAGCAGATGTATGTAGTCTTGAGCACAAAAAGAACAACACGTCAGAGTAGTCGTTTTCACTGAGCAATTCTTGTTTTATTCGAACAAACAGGACTTCTGGCTGGACACTGCAGGGGGAGAAAAGGAAAAAAGAGATGTTTACATAAAATTCAGGCTTTTTTTTTATTTCACAATTTCCTTAACCCTTTCATACTCATATCACCCTGTCAAAACATCATCATCATTTAACATCCGTTTTCTATACTGGCATGGGTTGGATGGTTTGACTGAAAACTGGTTAGCTGGGGAGCTGCACCAAGTTCCAATCTAATTTGGCATGGTTTCTACAGCTGGATACCCTTCCTAACACCAACCACTCCGAGAGCGTAGTGGGTGCTTTTTACATGCCACAGGCATAGGTGCTAGTCACGTGACACCAGCATCAGCCACGACTATCATCTCACTTGGCTTAACAGGTTTTTTCTAGCATGTCTGTGTAATGCTTATTCATTCATATTGTTTTGCATTAATCCTGCATTATTTCATAGCTTTGAGATAATACTCATGTTTATTTTAAAAATGATGTAATCGTTTGTTTTTAAAATAACACTGTAGGGTAGGTGTGAGAGGCTAGATCTGGCCAGTTTGACCATAGAACAGATAGAATATTTTGGGCCTGATATCTTGTAGCTTTGCGATTTGGATGATGGGACTATATTTTTAAAATGACATTGACCACTGCCAGTAACAGCACCACCACTGCCACCACTCATCAATTCTACCCACCGTGACCCCACACCACCCACCACCATCCCCCACCCCATCATCATCACAACTACTCACATACCTTAGACTTTGACTGTCCTGTGTAGAGACATCAGTACACCTTCTATTGGACTGTTGCTCTGTAGACCTCTGTATTAAAGAAAAAAATAATAATAAGCCTTTCTACTATAGACATAAGGCCTGAAATTGTTGGGGAGGGGACTAGTCGATTACATTGACCCCAGTGTTTCACTGGTACTTAATTTATTGACCCAGAAAAGATGAAAGGCAGTGTTGACCTCAGTGGAATTTGAACTTAGAATGGAGTGGTAGACAAAATACTTTATTATTGTAGGCACAAGGCCCGAAATTTTTGGGGAGTGGGGGCAGTCAATTAGATTGACCCCAATACACAACTGGTACTTAATTTATTGACCTAGAAAGGATGAAAGGCAAAGTCGACCTCGGTGGAATTTGAACTCAGAACGTAAAGGCAGACGAAATACTGCTAAACATTTTGCCCGGCTTGCTAACGTTTCTGCCAGCTCGCCGCCTTTAATAATAACCCTTTCTACTATAAGCAAAAGGCTTGAAATTTTGGGGGAAAGTTCTAGTTGATTACATTGATTCTGGTCCCTTATTTTATTGATCCCACAGGATGAAAGCAAAGTCAACCTTTTTTGGCATTTCCGACATTGGAACAAGGGCCAGACATTTGAGACAGAAGTTCAGTGGATTACAGAGACAGAACTCCCTGCGATACATCACTGGAGGTGGAGGGAAGGGAGAAGGAGGAAGAAGAAGCAGAACAAGAAGAAGCAGAACAAGAAGAAGAAGAATTAAGTATTGTTATTCACTTACAATCAAGTAATTATCCCAGGCATACCTAATGAGGTCCAATGATGGAGAGTTGTTCTTCAGCAAATACACATTGAGGACATACACCTGCATGGCATTGGAAGATTTCCCTGGGTTGTGTGACACTTTGGAACCACGTAATGTCTTTGTTTTACTTTCAGAAATGTCCCTTGGTGATGGCAACCTGCTTTTTGTTGTTGTTATTTTTTTTTAAAGTAAAAGGTAGAATTTGTGGCATTAGATAAGATAGAATGGCCAGTGGAAATAAAAAAGAGGTAATCATGTATTTGTAACTGGATCGTTTCTTGTTAACTAACTTTAACCAGACGGTTATGAAAACCGGGATCCACTTCTAATTAAGCGTTAGTCTTGTCTCAAAATTTTCACTTGGTTGGAGTTACCTCCCTTGCTTGTCATTCTTAGATATTCCCAACACCATCTCCCGAGGGAGTTTTTGTGTGTTTTTTAATCATATTACATACGAATAATAATAATAATAATAATAATAATAATAATAATAATAATAATAATAATAATAATAATAATAATAATAACCTACAGATCCTAGTTACTCCCACCCTTTCTTCTATAATGGGAACAGCCCTGTATCTGTTCTACCGCAATAAACATGTACTGTCCCAGCTTTTACATCTTTAAAATTTTTTTTTGTTTCAGTCGTTAGACCACGGCCATGCTGGGGTACCGCCTTGAAGAATTTTTAGTCGAATGAATCAATCGCAGAACTTATTGTTTTTAAAAGCCAGGTGCTTATTCTATGGGTTTTGTTTTGCTGAACCGTTAAGATTGCATGAATAAAACAAAACATACAAATTTGTACACCTACATGCATACATACATACATACATACATATACACATACATACATACAAAAATACCCTGTTCATCATCATCATCATCATCGTCGACGTCGTCGTCGTCCGTTGTCCATGCTGGCATGGATTGGACGGTTTGACCGGGCTGACATGCTGGAAGGCTGCACCAGACTCCAGTCTGATTTGGCATGGTTTTCTATGGCTAGATGCCCTTCCTAACGCTAACTACTCCGAGAGGGTGCTTTTATGTGCCACTGACGTAGGTGCCATTTGTGTGACGCCGGAATGCTTTTACATGTCACTGGCATGGGTATCGATTTGCGTGACACCGGTACCTGCCACAACTGCGATTGATGTTGTTGAAATTGCAGTGAAAGAACCTTGGGTCTAGGTTAGAAACCGGCTCTTTTGCTATTGGCAAGAAATCCTGAAACAGAACCGAATAATGACATACATACATCTGTTTGTACGCACATGTCTAGTGATATGTTGTGTGGTTAAGAAGCAAACTTCTTAACTGCTTGACTAAACCTGCACCATAACAAATAAAAATTTTCAAAAACCACCACAAAACAAGCCAAATGTAAAAAGAGAATGGAACCATACAAACTCCATTTACCTCTCATTCTCATCTTTGCTGTCAATGTCTGAATCTTCATCGATCTTTAGTCGCACCTTCGAGGTGCTGTGTCTGTTCTTCAACATTCCATGCCGTTTGATATTGAGGAAATTATACCAAACTCTTGAGAATGGTTTCCTGATACGGTGGATCAAACTTGGCTTGTACTTACATTTGCCAATAGAGATTTCTTCAGATGTGTTGGTCCCATTGCCGTTTTTCTCCAGAGTGTGCCATAGATTTGATGGCAATGACGTAGAGAGAAGTGTGTTGCTTCCGTCCATAGAATGATCCACAATACTTCTTGAAGATTGCAATAATGTCTCATCAAAACTTGATTTCCGATGATTGGTCGGCGCTTTGGAAGGTTGTGATTTTGTAAATAAAGTGTTTAAGAATAAGCTGCTCTGGCTTTGACGAATATCTGAACTGGCGCCATCTTGTGTCGTCTTCTGCAAATTCCTGCTGTAGGTGAGGACGATGTGTAGAGTCTGCTCTCGTTCCAAACCTTGAAGGAAATTTGGTAAGTCATATTCCTGCAGGAAGCAGATTTATTTGGTAAATGTAAATAAAAGTTCAAATAATATTATGTACATTCATGCACACAAACACATACTCACACACACACACACACACACACACACACACACACACAGACTCATGCATACACAAGTAAACACACACACATGCACAAGCACACACAGATACACACACAAACACATACACACACAGAAACTCACTCATGCACACGTGTATGCATACAGACACAAACTCACAAACAAACACACACCCACATACAAACCCCTACATATACTCACACATGCAGCCACATACAGTGACATGCACAAAATCACACATGCATACACACATACACATACGAACATACACACACACACACACACTCTCACACAACCCCCTACAAATACTCACACACACAGTCACACACACACACACATGCACACATACACACCCAAATTCCGCAAACTCCCATATACAAATTCACACACACAACACAAACTCATACACACACACACACAAACAAACAATTGCATATATGCATACATACATACATACATACATACAGACAGGCAGGCAGGCAAACATATTTATAAGGCTGTACTCACTCAAACTCCAGGGTCATATCTCTGTTATCACTCTAACCCCTCACTCACATTACCTTGACTCTAGATGCGTGTCTGGGAATGCCAAGTGCTCCTTATCTCAACTCTCTAAGGACTTATCGCTATCCTTCATGCTTCTGTTTGCCTTATCTTTTGTGTCTGTCACCCTATAAATAGGATGATGAATGAAAAAAATGGGGTCAAGAGGTCTCTGGAGTTGTGTTGCAGACATGGCTACCCTTGCAGTGCTGGTGCCGTGTAAAATTACTCCCAGTGTAACCTGTAAGGTGCAAGGATTAGAGGTACCTTTAGTTATGTTGAGTACATGACACCATCTTAATGATGTTGCTATGAAAAATATACCCTTCACATTTTGCAATGCAGTTGGGGTTAGGGACCAGGTCAAATAGGAATCAAGCAAGAGAGATGCAAATCTCTGAAACCACTAAATGAACAGCACCATCAAATACACACTGACCCAAACTATATCTATCTGTCTATCTTATTTCTTTATTGCCCACAAGGGGCTAAATATAGAGGGGACAAACAAGGACAGACAAAAGGATTAAGTCGATTACATCGACCTCCAGTGCATAACTGGTACTTAATTTATCAACCCCGAAAGGATGAAAAGCAAAATCGACCTCGGCGGAACTTGAACTTAGAACATAACGGCAGACAAAATACCACTAGGCATTTCACCCGGTGTGCTAACGTTTCTGCCAGCTCACCATCTTATTATCTATCTATCTGTCTGTCTGTCTGTCTGTCTTGCCCAAAGTGCCATGCTGTGGGACTGAACCAGGAACCATATGATTGGGAAGCAAGCTCATTACCACACACACATATATATATATATGCATGTATATGTATATGTGCTCTAGACTCAGATTTTTAATCTCATGCCAAGAACCATTGCATTTGTCACCAACACCAACACCACTTCCTACATTACTCCACCACCACCACCAACAACAACTACGGCCACAAACGCCATAGTGGACACTGCTGCAGTTACCATCAGCACCATCCCACCGTCATCACCACCACAACCACCATCATGACGACCATCACTTTATTCTCTCATTTATTTATGATGCGGATGAAAGCAAGACAATTAGTTGAGCATCGTTGTCTGCATGGCTCCATGAAATCTCTCATTAGTGGCGTCTGCATTGACAAGAGATTCTTGGTGGACATGTCCAGACAAGACGGGAGGGAGGGAGGGAGGAGATTGACCATGGGATGTTAGGAGGGATGTGGAGGAGACGAAAGGGGGAGATGAGCAGGTGATATCAGGAGGAGGAGCAGAGAGACTGTTAAGTGATGAGAGAAGGAGGGAGGGGGAGATGAGCAGGTGATATTAGGAGGAGGAGGAGGAAGGTAATGTACTAAATGTGGAGGAGGGGGGGAATGAGCATTAGGTGATGTTAGAAGGGAGTTGTAGAGGAGGAGGAAGAAAGAGGGGGTTGTTTTATGAGAAAGGAAGAAAGAGGGGGACATGAGCAGCAGGGGATTGGTTAAATAGTGGGGTGGGGGCAGGCAGATGTGGGAGATGACCAGGTGATATTAGAGGAGGAGGAGAAGGAGTAGGGGTAGAAAGAAAGGGAAACGAGGAGGGAGGGGCAGGAACGGTTGGGGTTTTAGGGGAGGGAGACATAAAAACTTATTTAAATACTATTAGCATCACGAATACAACAACAACCATCAACCACCACTACCACAACCTTGACCACCACTGTCATTACCAACAATAACACTTCCCCCCTAGACCATCATCACCGCAACCAGCACTACTATAACCATCATAGCCACTACTACGGCAACAAACATTACTACAGCCACCACAACCACCACTACTACTACCACCATAGCCACCACTACCCTCATTAGCACTACCACCTTCACTATCGTTACCACTACCGCCTTCACTCTACATCATCATCGTCGTCATCATCATCACCACCACCACTACAATGATCAATAGCTGCTAATGCCGCTAGCTAAAGAACAAACCTACGTGGTTAGTCAGCGTGCTAGAAATAACAGTCAAATAACCCCCAGTTTGCTGTCTGGTGAAAAGAAAAACGAAGGACATATTAAAACTGTTCTGAAAACTGCTTTGAGGATTAAAATAAGAACTATTATGAAAACTGCTATGATGGTTGTTATGGTGATTGCTACAAGGACTGATATGAATACTACTATGATTATGAAAACTGCTATAAGAGCTGCTGTTAACACTGAAATGAAAATTGCTATAACTGCTGTTAAAACTGCTATGAAGATTGTTATGACTACTATAAAAACTGTTATTATGACTGCTATTAAAGCTATTGCGAGGACTCCTGTAATGACTGTTATAAAACTGCTATTAAAACTGTTGTCAGGACTCCTATAATGACTGTTATAAAAACTGCTATTATGACTGCCATTAAACTCCAATAATGACTGTTATAAAAACTGCTCTAAAACTGCTGTTAAAACTGCTACAAAGATTGTTATAATGACTACTATAAAAATTGCTATGAAAAGTATCATACAGATTGTTATGACTGCGTGGTGGTGGTAATACAAGCTAAGATTAATTGCACAGAAATGTAGGAGCCAGTAATTAAAAGATTACTAAATGTAGCTAATTAACTGAAAGCAGAGGTGGGATGGTAGTGGTGGTGGTGGTGGGGTTAAAATTACTGGAAGGACACACTGTAATGTGATGACGATAACAGCAACAACAACAACAGCAATGACGGTGATGATGCAGGCAATGACAATGAGTCACTAATTACAAACTATCAATCAATCAGACCAACAACAACAATGCATGGCTGGAAACCAAACTAATTAGTCTCAGTCTTTACAACAACAACAACCACAAATAAGCAAGCCAACGGACCTGACAGAACCTCTATGTGGTCACCTGACATGCTAGAAATAACAGCCAAATTTCTGTCAAGTCGTACAATCTTCATTTGGCATACCATAGCCATTTATGGCTTGGCTATGGGTTCAGTCCCATTGTGTGGCACCTTGGGTAAGTGTCTTCTACGATTAGTGCCACACCTATCAAAGCCATGTGAGTGGACATCTTGTATTAGCAAGATTCAGGACTTGTGATCTTCATGGCGCCTCTCAACAGCAGATGCAACTCATTTCCAGCTGGTTGGCTAGGAACCAAGTGAAATTAAGTTCCTTGCTCAAGGAGACAATGTAGTATCTGGTCTGGGAATTGAACCCATGGTTTAACAATCATGAATCCAAAAGTGTTGCCACTAGACTCTACAGAGTGTACAAGGTGCATTTTATGTGGTACCAGCATGGGAATTTCTTACAAGACACCAGCATGAGTGCCTTTAATGGGGTACCAGCACAGGTGCTTCCTTTTTTAGTGTCCACTACTAGTTCAGTGTTGCTATGGAGTTTGCTCCAGCATGGCCGGTGCAACCACACCATGAATATTGAAGCAGACAAAAAAAAAAACGACAAATAAGGCTTCCGTTTTAAATTTCCTGTTTGCTTGCACATGATTTTTGTACTGGTGGTGGTGGTGGTGGTGGTGGTGGCGACGGCAGTGGTAGCAGCAGTGGTAGTAGAGGTAGAGGTGGCAGCAGCGGTGGTGATAGTAACGGTGGTAGCAGCAGTTGTGGTGGTGGTGGAGGCAGACGCAGCAATGGTGTTGGTGGCAGTGGTGGTGGTGGGAGTAGGTGGAGGGTGGGTTAGGTAAAGAGTTGGGGTGGGGGAAGGGGAAATTTCTGGGAAACAGATAAGGAAATGATATGATAATTGAGGAGAAAATTGGCAAACACAAACACACACACATGCACACCCACACACAGACACACGCACACTCACAGACACACGCACTCACACACAGACACACACGCTCGCACATACACACGAATACACACACACACACCATATGTATTTGCATAAACATTTACCTAGATAACTTCAGAGGCAAACTGTGTCGTTTGTTTCCATTGGTCAAGAAATCATGCCCGCCTATGAGGAAATATTATCTTGCCTGGAAACTGGTGAGGGATGACAATGGGAAGGGTTCCTAGTTGTAGAAGATCTCCCTCAACAAATTTTTAAATAAAATTTTTAAATTGTAATATGCATGGTTTTCCTAACAAGGGGTTAAAGAAGAGTGCTCTCCCTTGATTTCATTTTCTATATATTTAACGTTTTTAAGCCCATGACGTTCCACGAATCTAATATAAATTCTATTAAAACGTATTTACATACAATACTTATAGATACGCACGTGTGTGTGTGTGCATATATATATGCATTTTAAGATCTACAAAGATCAGAACTTTACTACAGCTCTTGGTAGTCCAAATCGGATATGCAATTTATGTGGGTGTCTTTTCAAAATGTTGTCTGGTTTAAAAAGCCACATCAAACGCTATGATGGTTCTAAGGGGTAGGTATCCCGTGTAACCCTATAAACTTGCCATAGCTATCTCTCTCTCTCTCTCTCTCTCTATCTATCTATACTCTTTTATTCTTTTACTTGTTACAGTCATTTGACTGTGTGGCCATGCTAGAGCACCGCCTTTAGTCGAGCAAATCGACCCCAGGACTTATTCTTTGTAAGCCTAGTACTTATTCTATCGGTCTCTTTAGCTGAACTGCTAAGTTACGGGGACGTAAACACACCAGCATCGGTTGTCAAGCGAAGTTGGGGGAACAAACACAGACACACAAACATATACACACACACACATATATATATATACATATATACGACAGGCTTCTTTCAGTTTCTGTATACCAAATCCACTCACAAGGCTTTGGTCGGCTGGAGGCTATAGCAGAAGGCACTTGCCCAAGGCGCCACGCAGTGGGACTGAACCCAGAACCATGTGGTTGGTAAGCAAGCTGCTTACCACACAGCCACTCCTGCACCTGTATACATACATACATACATATATATATATATATATATATATATATATATATATATATATATATATGTGTGTGTGTGTGTATGTATGTATGTGTGTGTGTGTGTAAAGCCAAAAAGGTACGTCTTTCTCAATAATATTGCTCTCATCCTGAGTGGAGGGGTTAGGTCCTTGTGAGCCATTTGGTAATCTCACTAGTACCACTGGTACCGCATAAAAAAGCACCCAGTACGTACTATAAAGTGGCTGATATTAGGAAGGACATCCAGACATAGAAATCATGTGAAAGTAGACATTGTAGTTCGATGCAGTCCCCTGGTTTGCCAGCCCCTGCCGAACAATCTAACTCATGCCAGCTTGGAAAAGGGACGTTAAATGATGATGATTGATGATGACACGTATCCCACCCCAAAATATGTGTTTGTGTATGTATATATACATATATATATGTGTGTATATATATATATATATATATATATATATATATATATATATATATAATGCATAAACAAAGCCTGCAAGATTGCTTTAGAATACATGGTATATTTTATAAATACGCCTATTCAAATATCATAATAACATGACACTATTAATAGCTCTTTCAGTTGTATATTTTATTTGATAAGTATGTATGTATGTATGTATGTATATATTTACCTATATACACACAAACACATACATATATATATATATACACATACATATATATGTGTGTGTGTATGTATGTATGCATGTATATATATATTTACATATATACTCACACACATATATACACACACACACACACACACACACACACACACACACACATATGTGTGTGTGTGTGTGTGTGTGTTATTATGTACTTGTCTCAATCCTCCTGCTCTGGTCTGGAAGTGCGATAAGAAAATAAATGACCTGATCGACCTGAAGTTTATTAGTTTATCTGCCTTAAGATTATAAGGTGTGTAAGGGGTGGATACATGTTTATCTCCTACATACCCAGCATTCCAGATTTTCTCAATGTCCTTATTCTAGGTTAATGACTACATTCTATACTCTCCCATTCAGTGGTGTCATTTGCAGACTAACGTCCCCAGATATTTCTGATCCAGAAGATACGAGATCAAAGAGTAATTAAAGTATTGATCTTTATTTATTACCATTATTATATATAATGTATTGTGGAGGTACGTAGCTTAATGGTTAGAGTGTTGCAGTCATGATTGCAAGGTTGTGGTTTCAAATCCTGTGTCCGAACGTTGCGTTGTCTTCTTAAGCAAAGCACTTCCTTTAATTTTGCTCCAGTCCACTCAGTAGGCGAAAAATGAGCACACCTGTGATGGACTGGTATCCCATCCAGGGGTGATAATGTATATGCTTCAAAACCCAGGAAACCAGCTTTATGAAATTGGGAAGGGACATTTTTTTATATGTGTGTGTGTGTATGAAAGTACATGGCTCAGTGGTTAGAGTGTCGGGCTGAGAACTGTGAGGTTGTGAATTCAATTCCCAGACAGAGCTGCGTGTTGTGTTTTTGGGCAAGATACTTTATTTCACATCCATTCATCTGCAGAAATGAGTTGTGACATCGTTGGTGTCAAGCTGTATCATCCTTTGCCTTTGAGATGTCTTCCTGGGGTTAAACAGCAGTATTGTTGTCTCTTAGGGGACGGCCACATTAAAGTGGCTATAAGCATTGCTTTTTGGTTTGTATACTGCTTCTATCTCGAAGACTGATTATCTAACGGACTAGTTTCCTACATACACACGCACACACACACATACATATATATATATATATATATATATATATATGTTTGTGTCTATATGTGTATATATATACAGCAGTAAGCGAGTTGTCACACCAAAGTGGCAGGTGAATGTTACTACTAGTTTAACCCCAGGCAGATTCTCCACCAGCAGCTGGTTTTCAAGGTAACGTTCTGCATCCTTTAATGTGATATAATACTTTCACTTTCATTTCGTGGTTGGCGTTTGGAAGAGCATCCAGCTGTAAAAATCATAACAAAACTGACCTCACCTGGTGCTGGTGCCACATAAAAAGGACTCTGTCCACTCTGCTGGCTGGTTGGTGTTAGGAAGGGCATCCAGCTGTAAAAACTGTGCCAAAACAAACACGAAGTCTAGTGCAAGACTCCTGCCTGGTTAGTATCTGTCAAACCTTCCAACCCATGCCAGCATGGAAGGCAGACGTCCACCCCATGCCAACATGGATCTACCTGCCTCCACTACCTGAAACCATGTGGTTGGGAAGCAAACATCCTACCACACAGCCACCCCATTATGAGGAGGAAAGCATTCAACCTCTGCATTGTGAATATCACTAGCTCGACCAATGCTGCAATAGCTTCATGTTGTGGAAATTCCAGGGTAACAGGCAATGCAAAGGCCTTCAATAGTGTCAAGATGAATACACTGTTAAGGTAGTGAGCTGGCAGAAACGTTAGCACCCCAGGCAAAATGCTTAGCGGTAATTTGTCTGTCTTTACATTCTGCCTTCAAATTCCGCTGAGGTCAACTCTGCCTTTCATCCTTTCAGGGTTGATAAATACCTGAAACTTCTCATATACAATAGGCTTCTTTCAGTTTCCGTCTACCAAATCCACTCACAAGGCTTTGGTCGGCCAGAGGCTATAGTAGAAGACACTTGCCCAAGGTGCCACGCAGTGGGACTGAACCCAGAACCATGTAGTTGGGAAGCAAGCTTCTTACCACATATACACATAAAAAATAAACACATAACACACACATATAAATATAAACACACACACACACACACACACACACATATATAAATATAAGCACATACACACATATAAATATAAGCATACACACACACATGTATGTATGTATATGGACAGATGGATTTGACAAATGAATGTATACATGTATTAACGTATACGTGTTTGAGTGTGTGGTTGCTTGTGTGTGTAAGTGTATGAGTGAGTATATGTATATATGCATACACACGCACACACACGTATACCTATTCAGTTATATATATATATATATATATATATATATATATGTATATATATATATATATATATATATATATATATATATATATACCCATTCACACTAAATGCATAGTTAGCAATTTTCTACCGTTAGACAATGTGAAACAAAGAGACGGATAGAGACAAAGAGAGAGACAGATATATAAATAGATATAGAAACAGAGAGATAAATAAATACCGGAGAAAGGGGGGGGGGAAGAGATAAATAAAGAGATACAGAGAGAGAGGGGGTAGAGAGAGAGAGAGAGATAAATAGATACACGGAGAGAGGAGGAGGGATGAATAGATAAACAGATATATGGAGAGAGTGGGGAGAGAGATAAATGCATGGAAACGAAACCTAGTTCTTTAGATAAGTAAACATGTACACACACAACACAACAACGGTAAATCGATAAATAGATACGAAGAGGAAGACATGAAGAAAAAAAAAGAATAAAGGAGAAGAGAAAGGAGAATGAAAGAATAAGAATAACACGATGGTGGTGGTGGGGAATAGAAGAAAAACAGCTGGAAAAACAACGAAATCTCAGAGCAAAAACAAAAATATGAAACTGGAAGAAAACTTAAAATAATGAAAAATAAACGAAATGACAAAACGACAGGAAAATAAAAATGAGACAAACTGAGGGAAATAAGTGTATGAAGGGTTTCCAATGCAACCCCTTAAGGCTTTGTCGAAGTTACTTTTAGTTAAGACCTTACCAGTTGTACGTCCCTAAGTTCCTGATAAAATATAACTGGTTGAAGTGTCCGAGGAGGGTTTTCGGTCAGATATATACATTGGTCACCGACGATGATGTACTTGAATGTCTTGTCAACGATACAGGCCTCGTATGCCCGGAGCCGGTTGTAACGTTCACTGGGGAGGGTCCTTTTTAGGAAACATTCTAGCTTGTTGTTCCTTTGGGTCCCCGATGAAGGATCCAACATGACCAGCGGTGGGTTGTTTTTGTTGTGTTAGGGTTTTTTTTTGTTTTCTCCTTTTTAGTTATGTGTATCTGTGGTGGGCCGGAGAAGAGGGAGAGAGAGAGTGGGGAGAGATGGCTGTATACTTTACTGGACTCGACTGGACTGGACTGGCGTTTAGTTGTGAAAGTTCGCTGCTGGCTCGGTCGCTCGATCGCTCGATCGCTCG
>NC_142952.1:31822191-31824691 GCF_046866305.1 Octopus bimaculoides | reverse complement strand
CTAAGTACTAGGTGTACAAAGAATAAGTCCTGGGGTTGATTTGTTCGACTAAAGGCGGTGCTCCAGCATGGCCTCAGTCAAATGACTGAAACAAATAAAAGAATAAAAAAATATATATATCATCATCATCATCATTTGATGCCCGGTTTCCATGCTGGCTGTCCAACCCATGCCAACTTGGAAAACGGATGTTAAATGATGATGATGATGATGACGATGAGGAAGATGGTGATGATGATGATGATATATATATGCAATTTATCCACATGACAACATGACAATTACCACAAATGTTATCATTATTGCTATCATCATCATCATCACCATCACCACCAACATACCACTACCACCACCACCGACAACAACAACAACACCACCACCATCATCATCATCATCAACATTATTTCTTCACCACTGTTTAATGCTGTCCATTTCTGATGTGAGGGTCGTCGATGCATGTCTGTCGCCATGGCAACAGAACAATGCTGATTATTGAACCATACCCAACACAAGAGATAAGAAAACGGGGACAACTTCTTCCGAACAAAAGATTGTGTATTAATTAGAATTAAGTGAAACGTAATGAAACAGCTCTTACCATATTAGTTAAATGACTAATTGACAAACAAAGTGTTTGAGTTCAATTCCCACCTGGCTGTTGCTTTTTATATTTATTTTCTCCTCATCATCCTCGACAGCAGCAGTAGCAGTGGAAGTATTATCACCAGCATCATCACCATCACTATCATCCTCCTCTTCCCCCTGCATCATCATCATCACAGCCACCATCACTACCACCAGCACCATTACTACCATAGTTATCATCACCACCACCAACACCAGTACCAACACTACTACCACCTCACATCACCACCGCTGCCACTGTCACCACCACCAACACCATTACCACCGTCGCTGCCACCACGACCACCACTGCAGAGGTTGGGTTGGTTAATGCTAAATATGAGTGTAAGATTTTAAGAATGATGGCTGGATATGAAACTGGAAGTGTCTCCGGAGAGAGGGAGTGTTGACTGACAGTGGGGAAAGGGTGGTATGATATGATTTTTAATAACAGGTTCTCATTTTATTATGTACAGCAGCAGAATAGTATAGTAGATAGGAGTGTGATGGAGGGATGCGTCATAAGGAGACAAGATATGGGCAGGTGTCAATGAATTCAACCGCATGTGGGTTGCGAGGGGTGGATAAAAGATAGATGAGGGTGAACAATGATGAAAATGATGGTAAGTATTGGCAGAGATGACAATGGTATGAATGAATTATAGATGTTAACGGGAAGTGGCTGGGGGGAGGGACGTCGTTGTATGGGTGAGGGAAGAGGAAATGGATGAGGGAACTGGAAAATCGTTTCTGTTATAGGCACAAGGCCTGAAATTTTAGGGGAGGGGGCCAGTTAATTAGTTCGACCCCAGTATACAACTGGTGTTTAATTTATCGACACCGAAAGGATGAAAGGCAACGTTGACCTTGGCAGAATTTGAACTCAGAACGTACAGATGAACTAAATGCCGCTAAGCATTTTGCCCGCCATGCTAACGATCCTGCTAGCTCGCCGCCTTGAGGGAAGTGGAAAAATGATAGAGGAAGAGGAAAACGATGGGGAAGAGGAAAAGGAAAGGAGAAAAGAATGGAAAGACTAACAGCAGTTGTAAACCTGACAGAGACATCTGGTGAGTCTTCCAGTCGTATATGCAGGATGCCTACATATTCGTATTATACTTTCAGAATGTCACTCCACCATCCTGACATAGCTGGATGGGTCTTTTTCAGCACTGTGTATTGCCAGTCATTTCAACACTTCATCGTATCCCCCATGAGGCTCAATATCCTTGGATTACCTTTCACCACACCCAGCAATGTCTTCTTGGGTTTCCCCTCTTCCGCCGGTTCCACAGACTGCCAGCAATAATAATTTGAACAATCAATTGCAGTTTTTTTTTTTTTTTAATTTGGACAAATGTCTTCTATTGTAACCCTGGGCTGACCAACGCCTTGGGAATGGATTCGGTAGATGGAAACTATGCAGAAGCCTGTTTTATATGTGTGTTCTTTCCTCCTGCATCTAGCAGCTCACCTGGTCTGCAGCCAGCCTGGGGTACCACCTGCCTAAAACCTATATGCCAATGAAATCGGGAAACCAGCCCTTTTGAGCCAGGCGTGGCTCAAGAAGGTACAACAAATAGACGTAGCTTCTTTTGTTCTTTTTTCTTTCCTTCTTTCTTTCTTTCTTTCTTTCTATTACTCTCTTTAGCCTTAAGTCCTCTCCTTCAAACCTTCAAACACTCATACATTGAAACTGACAGGAGCTGGCAGAATCGTTAAAACACTGGACAAAATGCTTAGTGGTATTTCATCCGTCCTTATGTTCTGAGTTCAAATTCTGCCAAGGTCGACTTTGGCTTTCATCCTTTCAGGGTCGATAAATTAAGTACCAGTGAAATACTGGGGTCAATGTAATCAATCAGTCCCCTCCCCC